>NC_087358.1:20852334-21155364 GCF_030014295.1 Loxodonta africana | reverse complement strand
CTTAATAATACTGTAAGTGGTGAGCTTATTGACTGACAGACTTTTGTCTAGCATGAGCTGTAAGGAGCTGGATTTTACACTAGTGGTGACTCCATTATCCAAAATAAGACATGCTTAAGTGTTGGGAACCGACATTCATACCAAAACTCTTATTTCTCTTCAAAATAATTTAAATTATTTAGGAAAGTATACTATATGTGACTGTGTCAGGCAGGCAGATCTCCAAGTGTGTTTCCTTCTTCTTGGCACATGGCTTGACAACCTTTAAGGTCTCTTTTGTGTTTGGTGTGGTCCTCAGAACCAGTTTGAGCCAAATATATGGGCAAAAGTAATATGTGCATCTTTCAAGACTGGCCCCTACAATTCTTTGAGCATGATCCTCCAATTTCTCTCTGTCTCCAGACAGGAATTTGATCCACAGATGGCCCTGGGAAACTATACTATCTTGAGACTCTAAATGACTGTGTGAAGCAGGGTGTCCTTGCCACTGGACACAGAATATTTACATGATATGGTTACATGAATGTGAAGCTCAGGGGTAAAGGGTGTTGACACAGCTCTGCCATCCTGTGTGACTTCCATTCCTGGGTTCAATGGAATTTCAACATTTGTTAGCATTTTCAAGACAGCAAAGAGAAAGGAAAAAAAAAGAATACTGGCAGTGGCTTCCTTATAAAATGTGAAACCAAAATTGGCACACAAAACTTCCACTGATATTCATTGGTCAAAATTTAATCATAATTATGTAAGTATCCCCTATTTACAGAGAGAATTGAAAACAGTATCTCTAGCTAAATGCCTCTGGAATCATTCAGGACATTAAAAATGAGGAGTTCTACTGTTAAAAGAAAAGAGGACACTGAGGGGTAATCGGTAGTCTCTTTAAAGTCCATAGCTTTTTTTGCCATGACTACTTAAAGTTTTTTACTTCAATTTACATTTTTCTTGTGCATTAGAAACTACCCTATAGGGAACTTCAGGAAATTTTGAAAAAATGTTTCAAATTTCATAATGTTAAATGTTTCTGAGGTTTTATTCTATCACTGCCTCTTTTTAAAAAGATGGGACCTTCCAAATACTTTATTTACAATCCGTAAAAGTAGAACCGACAAAAGATGTATTTATTTTTTCCATGGAATAAATATTTCTTAAGAAAATAAAATGAAGAATCATGACAACTTTCAAGTATTATATTTTAGAAAGCAAGAAAATCTTTATTCTAAGAGAGATGTGAACTCTATCTTTCATTATTTTGCAATTTTCAGTTTAACGTTCACATGTTTCATTTTTACCATAGAGATTATTAGTAGGAAATCACTTTTCTTTAATTAGTGAGTAATTCCTCAGGCAAAAAGGATTACGTTTCCTGTGGTAAGAATTCAACGGGGAAAAGAAAATATTTAAGCTAATAACATTTTAAGCCTTCAATTCATAGTGATCTAACATTCAGGAGAAATAGTTCTAAGCCTTTAGGAAAAAGATGACTCAGCAACAAAAATCAAACTAAGTTTTTAGAACTATAATTAATCACATTTATAGAAAGCACGTATTTTACTATTTAAATTATTTCTTCTCACGAATGTTTATATTCCTTTCTTCTCTTCCATATCATTCCCCAAGAATAAAAGTCAATCCCATGGAACCAACCAACCATTAAGGACAATTGTTTCTGATATTATTGATAGGAGAATAACTCAAAAACTCATGGTTATAACTAACTACTTTGAGACCCAAAGAAGTATTTCAACATAGGAACACCATCTGAATATTGCCTTAGGTCAATCTCGAAAGAACCTTCTAAAATTACTTCCCATAAAATGGCAAGAGTCAATACTGAAACTACATTGACTCTGTGGTATGGTATTCAACTCAAACTAAATTTTTTTTTTTTTTTTGATTGAAAAATAGATGATAAAGTGGATTGGTTAAAGTGAGTAGTTGACTAACAAGCTATACAATTTTTTTTTTTTTTTTTTGTAAGCTAAAGTTATCTTTCTTTAGTTTCTCCAGGTAGTGCTTTATTTATTTATCTATTTTTGCTGAAGAATTGCACGAGTAAGTCATTAATAGTAAATTTTTATTTGCTGAAAGTACAGTTCTCATTCTGCCTGTATATTTGATTGACTATGTTCTAAGCATGGTGCTGAATGCTGATGATATATAGGCCAATGAGAAAAAGTTCCCTTTACTCAAATAACAAATGTGGGATGTAAACACACATGTACAGTAAAATATAAGCTACGTCATACAGCTAAAGAGTACTGGATCTTTCATTAAACTCTTTGAACTGGAAGCTTGGCTCTGCCATTTTCTAGTTATGTGTCCTTAGACAACTTTAAAACCTTTCCAGGCCTCAGATTCCTCATAGCAAATTGGGATACCTTATTACTTCATAAAGTTGTTTTAAGTTACTGAATCAACAAGGTAGATATAAATCTGACTGATGCTTCATGACACACTGTAGAGAGGTAAGATGGTCTTCAGAATTGATTGAACCAATGATTCAATGATGCACTGAAACTTTATTATTTAATCTTTTTGCTCTGTCCAAAGCGATACAGGCCTTCCCACTCTAGAACTGGCAAAGGCAAGAAGGATCAGTATCCATGACTACTTGGAACTTAGAATTGCATTGTTGATTGATATACAGTGGGTTGGAATGGAAAGAATAATAATAAAAGGAAGTCAATCAAAATACTTACTACAGGAGATAAATACAGAATGCTAAAAGTACATCAAAAAGGAGGTTATTACACTGGTGCTTTGGGAAATGAATTGCAGAAGACCTTCTTAGAATACATGTTTGAAATGACGTTGGAAAAAGAGGACTGAGGAATTTAAAAGGGTGTGATAAAGCAAAGATATTCTAAGGGTTTGAATATTGAAAAGCATATAGATATACTATGTAAGTATGAATAATTATAATATTTTTAAGTGACAAATTAGATAATTTAAAGAAATTAAAGCTTAGGCACTAATATCTAATATCTAATTAATGATTGCATTAAGAGGTCATCCTAAATAACAATAGGAAACAAGATTTCCTTCTCATTTGATATTCCACATACTCTGAGATTGTATGAGGTAAAATTTTTCTCATTCTGTGCATTTCATTGTGTTGCTCAACTTTTCTATTTCTAGTCAAGTGGGGCATAATCATGCTAAGGACAAAATACAAACGTGTGGTTTCTCCCTCTTTTCTAGTGTCTTCACTGCTCTTATTTTACTTTATTTTATTTACATCTTCTATTCCATAAAGGGAAACCCTGGTGGTGCAGTGGTTAAGAGCTGTGGCTGATAACCGTTTGAATCCAACAGGTGCTCCTTGGAAACCCTATGGGGCAGTTCTACTCTGTCCTGTAGGGTCACTATGAGATGGACTTGACTCCATGGCGATAAGTTTTTTTATTCCATAAAAAAATCTATAAATTATAATAATAATAACTACTTTAATAATGTACTTTAATAGATTTATGTTTAGCCACTAGCAAGCTAATTTTAGTTACATTTGATTGTAAAACGATTAATTGATTTCTCTTCAAGTAGTGTTATTTATAGCTAAATAATGTGTAATTAAAAAAACTTGCTTTCAATTCTTAGTTGGCATTTTGTAAGTTGAGTAATGCTGAGCAAATAATTTTACTTTTCTGGGCCACTTTTCTAATATTTCAATATCTATAATAAAATTTTCCTTAACTACTTTGAGGTATTAAAGTGAAGATCAAATGAATTAAAGTGACTTTATTTTATCAATGAAATAAAAATTCTGATTCTAAGCATTCCAATTAATACAATTCAAATACTTTAAGATAAATACAATTGCATATTTCTTTTCTACACGGGGAAGAAATACTCAGAAATCCTTGAGAAAGTAATTAGAAGAAAGTGCTGATTTGCTGCCATGGATGGGTACAGATGTCTGTGCCTACAAGAAAGCTAGGCCATCTGTGCGTACTGCGGCTTCATTGCTCTGTGACAGCTTCCTGCTGAATGCAGTGCAGCTAAATCTAGAGCAAATTGAATAAGTATGTATTCATTTTCAAGTACTTAAGTCATTTATTTAGCTGTCAGGGAACGTTTTTATTTGTTGTTGTTGTGGTTCACATTCCCAGTAATTTTATAGCACATTTAAGCAAGAAATCTTTAGCTACTCTTCTAAATGTTTGATTGCTTTGAAAAATAAGCTCAAACTTAGAAATCATACCCTATCCTCTGAGTTACGTGTTCTAAAAATCCCTCACAGAATATAGGCAAATGAGGATTCATTTATGCCTGCAACTTGTTGAGTAAACGGATGGGTATTTTAACGTACATAGCATGAAAGTTCTTGCTCTTTATAATGCTTTTTAGTTCATAAATAAATAATCAACACAGTAAAGGGGTCTCAAAACGTAAGAAGTTTTGTATGGAACTTATTGCCCATTAGCAGATGAGAGTTGGCCAACTTTATAGAATGTAAAATTCTTATTAACAGAGCTGTCAACCTGCCTTTCTTCTCTCTTCATGGTTCTCATCTGGAATGCATTGCTCCTCCTTTCCTGGTTGATACTGGCTCTCAGATCTTCTTTCTACAGCAAAGGCCTTTCCAAGGATGTCACAGCACCAAAACTTTCAGGTTAGGGAGAAGTAGTGACTAGCTAACTCATTTCCACTAAAAAGGAATCTCCTGTGCTTAAGGGAGTACGGCTGCCCATTGTCCTTCTGCAAAGAAACAGGGCTCTCACATGAACAGAATTAGTACAACTGATATTCCCAGGACTCCAAGTTGACTTCTCTGTAATTTAAGATGTGTAGCTGACATGAACTTTCTCAACATTCTAGTCTACCCTGGTTAATAAAAATGTGCTCTCATTAAACTTGTTATACCAGCTCTTCTATAATTTATGTAGTCAAATGGGATGGTTCTCAGACACCATCTATCTTTTCATACTTTCCCTTGCTTCAGCTATGCTTTTGTATATAAATGATAACAGATCATAGCTCTTGTCACAACCCCTTTCTTGAATGTCAGCATTTTAGTTCATGTGAATCGTCCTTTGAATGTCATATCTTTTCGGTTTCAGTTGCAGAAAACATGACCAACTCTAGGTTGTGGAAGTACAGTGAGCTATCCTAATTTTTGGCAAGATAAAAAACTCCTTCAGGCCTCAAACCCATCAGATATTAAAACTTTAGGATTCTATTTTTAAAAATTCTCCAGGTCTTCTTGATCATATCAGCTTTTTTAATCCTGACACTTATCATTTATTCTCAAACTCTTATAATACTTTTCAAGTTGAACACTAGTTTTACCTAACTCTAAATCACCCTTCATATTTCTGAATTTATATTTCACTGTTTTATTTCTGCTTAATATGCATGCATCACACAACAACAAAATAATGACACTCTTTTACACCCATGGTCATATCCAGTTCATAAACTTCCTCCATTTGTTAGTTAAAGTTACATTGCAAATGACACAAACATATGTGAATTACTTCAGTTTGTGGAGGTTCATTGTAAGGATAAAGGAGAATGAGAAGAAAAGGTGGTGCATTCAGTAGTGAAACAACTAGCCTCATGGCAAACATTCTCAAGAACTCAGACTCATAGACTCATACACAAACTTGATTAGATTGTCATCATACTTTATTCAACAATTGAATTTTTTCTTTCATTTCTTTAAACATGCCATATTCCCATCTTCTTCTCTGTTTTAGTAAATGGCACTGCCACCCATCAAATTATTCAACCTAGAAGCATGTGACTTATTCCTGATATCTTCTTCTTTAGTCCCCTTATATCACTCTTCACATACTTCTGTGAATTCTCCTGCAAACTTAATCACAAGACAATAACTGTTCAGTGAATGAAAGAAGACACAACTAAAAGCAGAATATAATCTCAAGGGCTTTAAACAATAGTGCTATTGGATGAAATAAGTATATATGAAGTGATAAAATCTATTAACAAAAATATTTAAAAATATATAAGGACCAGGCACTTAAGCTATCGCACTTGTATAATAGTATGAGTGAACTAATAGAAAGGAAAATATTTTCCTTGGAATTAAAAAATGCAGCAAGTAGAATGAATAGAAAATTAGACAAAGGTGAAAATTAGTTAAGAAAATACATCAGGGTAAAATATCCAGAAGGAAGTACAACGAAGTAAAGAGATGGAATCAATAAATACCCTACATGTCCTTCTTTGCCTCTCAGCTAATTTGTTAAGTTTTGCAGTCATTTAGCTATGTATGTGATACTGACCTGAAACACTGGTTTTCTGCTCTGCTCAGGGGGAGACACTTGGCCTGGCATTCTTTAATGATAGTAATGGGGGTAATGGAAAAGGTGGAAAGATAAAATACTCAGAGGTATGTGAGCCTTCAATAATGTCATCAGTACATAAATGATTATAGTCTGTCTACGTGAAGATCAAATAAAATTGATCACCTTGAACTACATTTCTCTGAAATATGAGTGTCTTTAAAATTACAAAATTATTGGATTCCTTTAAGTTTGTATTCTTAAAATTTTGATTTAAAATGAAAACCATTTTTCAAAGGTATTTGAAATGGAAAATTCAAGATAACTCAAAATAAAACCGAAGAATTGTAAGCTCAAATTCCAAAAATGATTTGCTAATATTTCCTTAAATTTTATATGACTTTATATTTCCATATTAGCTTTCTTAGCATCTAATTTCTTTAAAAACTCTCACAATGATTATTATTTATTAGTGTAGTAAATGGTAGAACTGAAATCTATTTAGGTGTTATTTTGAATTTAGCATAGCATGTATTCATATGACAATTTAAACATCAAAACACATGCAGAAGACAAACTAAGGAGCAAGAAATTTCTTTAGTTTCTAATTTTCTTAGATCTGCCAAAATATGTTGGTCTTTCCCTGCACTAGCCAATTCAGTTCCTGAAATAGGAGTGGTTTTGATTTTTCATTTCAGCATTAAGTTCAATCTGAAAATGTTATTTCTGTTCTCAAATCAATTTAAAGCCATTGCCAGTTGGACAAACCTGATAAAAACCTTATCTCCTTTGCTACTTCTTTTTTTGTAACTTGGCTTTTTCTTTCATCTTCTGATTATCAATCTGCGTCTTTGTAAAGTTTAGAAAACTACCTTAAACCCATGCCCACTTGATAAATACTCTGACGTGAGCATTTCTTTAGATAGTTCCTTCTCTGGGAAATTATTTTGCTATTTTGTCCCTTCCTTCTTCTTATATATACAGCTGGCTGGGCCTCAGATGGAGTTGTTAGTGTTAATCAAATTGTCACCACCCCATTTGCTGTATATTCTCAAAGCTTAAACACACATTTAAATGCTGAATTCCTTAAACTAAATCTGTTTGAATTGATTTCCAGCTGGAAATGATAAGTTTAGTTTGTCACAAAATCTTTGAACACAGTAGAGTATTGATACTTTCTTAGAGCCAACTGTACAAAATGTTCATTTTCCTTAGTTTTAAACCTGCTTAGTAAGGTCCCCTAGTGTCACAAACTGCTTGCATTGACTATTATCCTAAAGGTTGGCAGTTCAAACACACCTAAACACTTTGGGGCAAAAAATACCTGTCGATCAGCTTCTGTAAGGATTACAGCCAAGAAAAGCCTATGGAGCAATTCTACTCTGTAACACATGGGGCCATCTAAACCTACGGAGTTGACTCAATGACAATGGCATTGCTTTTGTACTAGGCCCAATGAAAGTTTTCAATAAGTGAGGAGAAGGACAAGATTATTGAGGAAGGGTTCAAAAGGAGAAGGTGGAAGCTCTAGAGTGAGCTTATTATGTAAGAACAGACAACCTACCATCTGATTACCGGAGTGTCTAAAGGTTACTCCTTTCATGAAGTTAGTAAGGGATCCACTCATCAGGGAGCACCAACATCTCTGAGAATTTGATGGTGATGATGGCTGTCCTCTGCACTGTTGGGTATTTGGTAGGGTAAGTTAATTAGGATAAGAAGAACCAAGTAAAAGCCTAAGAAACTTTGTCCTATTTGGACAACATAGCAAGTCAGAAACAATATACATCCTACGAGGACTTATAGCCATTAGTGGCACTGACAAGACTTGAAGGTTATTACCATAGTTCTACCCACCATATCTACTGCTCAATTGCCTTTCTGGCCTCTGCACAAATTGTATGGATAAAGATGGGTAACTCTGAATGTAACCAAACATCAGCCCCAATTGCAGCTGCCGTAACAGATATGACATGTTTACTGGAACAGGACTACATAGCTTCTGACCCTTGCTATGTGAGTATTAGATTGATGAGTAACTTATTCTTTAAATCTGTCAGTAGGGAGGCTCAAAAGCAATTAATTGATACATGACAAAATCAGTCATACACAATCATAGTCTTGCCTCAGGACTATGTTAATTATTTTATTCTCTATTATAGTTTAGACTCCAAGGACATTGATCATCTTGATATTCCACAGGACATCCCACTGATGCAATATATTGATGATATCATGGTAATTGGGTTCAGTGAGCAGAGAGTGCTAAATATCTTAAATAAACCTAGAAAGACAAATATGTGCCAGAGGTTGGCAGAGACACTTAATTAAATACTCAATAGCTAATCACCATAGTGAAGTCATTAGGAGTCCAGTGAATTGTGATGTCTTAGGATATGCTCTTTATGGCAAAGGACACGTGTTTGTACCTCTCACCTCCTATAAACAAGAAAGAGGTACTGTACCTGGTGAGTCTCTTTCGATTTTGGAGATGGGATATATCACACTTGGGAATGTAACTAAGATCCATTTATTGGGTAACTCTGAAAGTGGTTGTTTTGAGTGCAACCCAGAAGTCCTATAGCAAATCAAGGCTCTCATTTAGTGCATATGACCTAGCTTATTTCGTGGTGATTGAGGTATACATAGTGCATAAAAGTACTGTGTAGAGTCACTGGAAAGTCCTTATAAAAGACTCACAGCACAGAGTCCTAGAGTTCTTGAGCAAGATTACATATTTTATAGCCAATATTTTTTCTGTCTTTGAAAAACATCCCCTAACATGCTACCAGGTCTTTGTAAAGACCATTGTGTAAAACCAGACTTGCCTATCCTATCCATTATATCATAAAGCTATGCAGAGTCAGCTGTAATCCATTGTGTGATGGAAATTATTCCTTACAGCCCAGGCTCAAATGGGTTCAGAAGCTACAGTAAATTACATAAACAGATGGCCGAAACTCCCACGTCACTGTCCTCTGTTTCTGTCTTTAAAAAATCACCCATGGTCTCATTGAGGGCTTCCTATGACAAACTGACAAAGGATAGAAGGCCAAGGTCTTAGATAAGGGATTGTTTAATTCAATATTTTGGCACTACCTAAAATGAACTTCTGCCACAATTTAGGCCCATACATGGGTGGTTCTAAAGGGAAGTGGTAAAGGGAAATCCTTCCATTGGGCAGAGCTTGAAGTAGTATACTTGGGCCTCAATTTAGTATGAGGGGAGAATGTCTTAAAATACAGAGGTACTCACAACTGGGCATGACAAATATCTTGATCAGTTGGATTAGAAGCTAGTAAAGAAACAAAAATACTGAAAGATTTGATCAAAGAAATCTGGAAAACAGCAATGTGGATAGGCCTATAGGAATAGATATAAAATGCATGTATGATTTTTGTCTCACATTCGTGCTCAACAAGGAATATTCACACTTAAAAAAAGTCTCAAAATTCATAAAGACGGGTTCAGGACCAGCTTCGAGGTTGTGTGACATGTACAATGACACATGGCCCTGTATTCAAAAGGGTCTACATTTCGGCCTTAATGATCTTCTTTCACCATCATGAAATTCTTAGTAATTTTGGAATAAGGGCCCAACATTTTCGCTTTTTACTGGACCTCTTAATTATGTAGCCAGTGTTGAACAGGAGAGCCTGTCTCATGGATGCCAATTAGTGTGTATTCTCTGCACCTCCAATGCTTATCTAATGAGCCTCATTAATAGAATAGTCATTTTGGCAGTGATGGATGGTAGTAATGGACTCTAAATCCCAGTACCCTGTCATTAATTCTGATATGGCTATCGCACTTTAAAATTCACAGCTAGTCAATAAGTGGAGTGGCCAGACAAAATTCAAGATAGTTATATTTGAATTTTACATAAAAAAACACATTTTTTTAATATAAGTACATCCCAAAAATTGCCTGTGACATCCATATACTTAAAATATATATTTTCTACATGTCAGAATTTGAAATTAGACTTGGTGTACTGCAATTTTATTTGAAAAATCTGTCAACTCTACCAGCAGCACAAAAACTAAGCACTCAATTTAGCATAATCCCCTGGGGACACCATCCAGCTACAATAACCAGGTGTCAGGATAACTGTAGTCCACTTCCACCTTGGAGGAGACAACTATATGTCCTTATAGCAGTCAATGCATATTCCAGACATAGAGTTTGTTTTCCTTACCTGAAGCATTTCTACCAGTAATATTATCACAGTGTTTACAGAGTGTCTAATGTATGGCCATCTTATCTCACAGACATAACTTCAGGATAATGCATTGACTATATTTCAAAGTAAGTGACATAATGGGTTCTTGACAACAGAATTCACTCATCTTACCATGTTCCTCAAAACTAAGAGGCAAATGGCTTGGTAGAATGGTGGAATAGCTCATTGAAGGCTCAGCTAAGGTGCCAGCTAAGCCCCGTTGCCATCAAGTCAACTCTGACTCATAGCGACCCTGTAGGACAGAGTAAACTGCCCTATAAGGTTTCCAAGGAGCACCTGGTGGATTTGAACTGCCGACCTTTTGGTTATCAGCTGTAGCTCTTAACCACTACACCACCAGGGTTTTCAAGGTGCCAGAAGGGAATCTATATCTACACTAGCCTTTTACATTAGGGGAATAAAAAGTTCTCAAGACACGGGATACTGATATTCAGGCAGACATTGATGCTGCTGAATCCCTAAATCCCTAGCCCATTCTTCCTTGTCTGAAGAAGTTAGCCTCCCCTTTCATAAAAACTTTAAATAAATAATTTTACACAGTTGTGTTTACTTAAAGGAGAATTCTCTTCCCATCAAGACCCACCCTCCCTACCCTGCATGTAGACAGTTTGATAAGAGTTAAACTCAAAATGATCTTGGGGAAGAATTTTAAATTTGATTCCCATTTATATTACATTTACACTAAAGGAGCTCAAAGGCTTTTCTAATTTCTATCAGTTAACTGTGAGAGCAAAAGTGAAAGTAGATTCTAAAAGGGTCATACCAAAAAGAACAACACATAGGGCTAGCGGGGTTGAATTTACGGTATGAGAAGACTTCCTGGCATTTGCAGGTTAATGTGTTAACATGAGTACTTGGACATGATCAAGCCATTTGCCTTGTTGCTTAGTTGAAGACTGCATTCCATACTGTCTTATGGTCAATAATGTTGAGATGGTACGTCATTCCTGGAATTCTAAAGAATGAGTCTGAAGGGTTAATAAGTAATACGCTGAAATGGTTCTATCATAGGCAATGTTCTCAGCTTATATTTAATCATACACCTTCAGATGGTGTAGAGGAAATCCAGTTTCAAATAAATACCTAAATATAGAAACATAAGAGTCATGAGCAAAACACAATTAAATGAAGTAAAAGGACTATGACCAAACCAAACCCCTTGCGGTCAAATTGAATCCGACTCATAGCGACCCTATTGGACAGAGTAGAACTGCCCCCATAGAGTTTCCAAGAAGTGCCTGGGGGATTGAACTGCTGACCTTTTGGTTAGCAGCCATAGCACTTTACCACTATGCCACCAGGGTTTCCAAAAGGGCTATAGTTTCTTCATTTATACCTGTGCTTTTGAGTTCCATTTGTTGTGTATCCCTTGCATCTTAGCAGTTATGCGTATCTTATATTGATAATTATTTCACCACCACTCTGCCTTTGTTACCTGGTACAAATAGTTCTGGAGCTGGCAAATTTTACAATTTATATTTTAGTGGTTGTATGACTTATTTGACATCATTCCATGGCAATACATTGACTGACGAGAATTGTTCTGCCTTCCTGTTAAAGGTGTGTTTCTTAATCTGAGTGAAGGCAAAAAAAAAAAAAAGGCTAAATTTTCTTTTGCACTCTTCATATCCACTAGTGCCCCCTATTTATTTTTTAGGAGGCTGGTCTACAGACTGCACCATTTAGACTCCTGTGTGTGCTGGCTTCCAGTTAGCAACCAGTGGGATACTACAGAGGGAAGAAAGGACCGCTCTTACGCAGTCACTTGCTGTGGGCAGCATTCTCAGGTTGTGCCTACTAGTCACCTTTATATCACCTCATGATGAGCTGTTCCTTCATGGCTTTAGCTCTCACTGGGCTCCAGTAGCATGAATTCCTCCTGTTGTCCTTTCTGATACAGGGACAGAAAAGGCATATTTGTTTTGGGATATCCCAACACTCCTTCTTTGTCTTCTCTAAATATTTCCTTCATCAAAGTCTCTTAAAAAACCTGAGTGAAAATCTGTTTCCTGATGGGACCTTGACCAACACTGCACCTCCCATTTTAAATAATTTGCTCTTGGAATCATGTACAAGGAAGAGAGGCTGGCTAGAATACAGAGATTGCATGTTCTACCCTTTGTAACCTTAACGCTGACCGTCAGAGAGCATTCTCATACTTTGAACTCTTGAAAAGAATCTATATAAATCCAAGGCTGCTTCTTATAATTCTTGTTTTCTTTGAACCTGCTAAAGTTTAAATTCTTTCAGCGGTGCCATGCAGGGAGGCTACAAACAGATCTCTACTATTTAAAAGAAAAAGAGAAGAAAAAGAAGAGATAAAATAATGAACTAAAAGCCCTGAGAAATGGCTCAGTTGTGAGATGATGGTATGTTTGCAAGGTGAAAAATAAAACAGCAATAAAGAAAGAAAGAAGTCCCTAAAAGCTTAGAGTTTATCATTAAAAAAATCTGATTGTTTTAGATGTTATTTTGTTTTAGTTGTTGTTTGTATTTTTTATTTTAAAACTTAAATTTGTAGGTTACTGTTATTTGTATTTAAGTAATTGTATTTCAAGTGTCATAATGGGGTCAAGTCTGCACTTTAAAAGTGCACAGTGACGAATGTAAAAGTGTTCTAATCTCTGTAGGTGCTGAAATCACAAGAGCAGTAGGAGAATTGTGTCATTATAGAAGGAATAGGAACCCTAGCCTTATTATTTTTTAAAACTTTGATCTATCTAGCCAAATAGGTTATTAAATAAGAGACTCAGGGTAGATTTCTCTTCCAGTGAAAAGTCTAAAAACAGAATACAGTTGGACTACTGTCAACCATTATAAGACTAAAGAGCTGTCTGCAGCTTAAAAGCAAGTTTTATCCATCTAAAGACCCAACAGGGTGGTGACGGATGCTTGGCTTGCCATGCTTCTGATATTTCCTGAAAGTATTGAGATTAGAATATCTTGGTTGGATACTGTTGGGAAAGTACATATTTTTGATAGTTTTGTTACAAGAACTATGCTAATGATATCTTATTATAATTAACCAATTTAAAGGGTAAAAACAGAGCCAGCCATAGAAACTGCCTACAATTGGATATCAGCCTCATTTTTCCATCTGCCCATCCAGTAGATACTAGGAAAACACAATTTCTGAGAAAGTTCATCTAAAGCCAAGCTAAAGAGACTTACAATCAATCATAAAGTATATCTCACCACAATTTTTTTAAATTAATTTTTTATTGTGTTTTAGATGAAGGTTTACAGAACAAATTAGTTTCTCATTAAGTAATAAATCCACATATTGTTTTGTGACATTGGTTGCCAACACTCAGATGTGTCAGCACTCTCCCCTTCTAGTCCCTGAGTTCCCCATTTCATTGGTCCTGCTTTCCTGTCCCCCACCCTGCCTTCTTGTCCTTGCTCCTGGGCTGGTGTGTCCATTTAGTCTCATATACACGGTTGAACTATGTGTATTATTGTTTGTTTTTTGGGGAAGTCTCATCTTTGGCTGAAGGGTGAACTACCATAAAATATTAATTCTAACTACAGGCTTTTCTATATCCTTTATATAAATAACGGTTGCCGTGACTTTGGCAAACATAATGTACACACTTTTTCTGCATTTCCATATATACATATACATATATTTTTTTTCTTCCAGAACCATCAGGAAGAAGTACCTTTCTCCTTTAGGTCTGTGACATAGTGCTAGTCAACTAATACAGCTGCTCATTGCACTCTAAGTAAAAGATATCATCCATGATATCTTTTAAACCTGATTCATGTTGTGTTTTTATCTTTTTAAATCTATAGGTGTATGCAAAAATTCAGAATCATAAGATGATCATTATTCTTAACACCTTTTAAGTTTTGAAATTATAGCATACGTTGGAGGCTCTAAGCTTCTAGTAAGCTCTTCACTAAGTTTAGATTACTGAGGGAATGATGACAAGGGGTTCTCCTGTCAAACTACAGTCTTTATCCTTGGGAAGAGCTCCTTCCTGAGCCCATTTTTGTTTATTCTGTTGCACAAAACAGAACAGTCTAAAAGAAAACATGAAGCCTCCTATTTCTCCCATTCTTTAAAAAAAAAAAATTGGAAGATACTTTTAGTCTCTGATCCACACCCTCAGGTGTTTAGATTTTTATAACTTTTATGTTTAAACATTAGCGTATGGATATGGAATAACTGACCCTCATGTTCGTCAGCTATAAAATGTAAATAATAGTATTAGATTATAAAATCACACATAAAATATAGAAAATAATAATATTAAATTCACTAATATTGGGATTTCTGAATGCAGAGATTATTGAACAATATCATTAATATCACACGCAAATAAAATTTTTCTGAAGATCATTCGAAAGTGGCTGCAGCAGCATATCAACAGGAAACTGCCAGAAATTCCAACTGGATTCAGAAGAGGATGTGGAACCAAGAATATCATTGCTGATGTCAGATGGATCCTGGCTGAAAGCAGAGAATACCAGAAAGATGCTTACCTGTGTTTTATTGGCTATGCAAAGGCATTTGGCTGTGTGAATCATAACAAATTAGGGCTAACATTGCAAAGAATGGGAATTCCAGAACACTTAATTGTGCTCATGAGAAACCTTTACATAGATCAAGAGATAGTCATTTAAACAGAACAAGGGCATACTGTATGGTTTAAATTGATGAAAGCTGTGCGTCAGGGTTTTATCTTTCACCATCCTATTCAATCCATATTCTGAACAAATAATCTGAGCAGCTGGACTATAGGAAGAAGAATGGGACATCAGGATTGGAGGAACACTCATAACAACTTGCGTTATGCAGATGACACAACTTTGCTTGCTGAAAGTGAAGAGGATTTGATGCACTTACTGATGAAGATGAAAGACCACAGCTTTCAGTATGGCTTATACCTCAACATAAAGAGAACACAAATCCTCACAACTGAATCAGTAACCAACATCACTATAAACAGGGAAAAGATTGAAGTTGTCAAGGATTTCATTTTACTTGGACCCACAATCAACACCCATGGAAGTAGCAGTTAAGAAATCGAAAGACACTTTGCGTTTGGAAAATCTGCTGCAAAAAAAAAAAAAAAAACTGCAAAAGACCTCTTTAAAGTGTTGAAAAGCAAAGATGTCACCTTGAAGAGTAAGGTGTGTCTGACTCAAGCCATGGTGTTTTCAATTGTCTCATTTGCATGTGAAAGCTGGACGATGAATAAAGAAGACCAAAGAAGAGTTCACATCTTTGAATTGTGGTGCTGGAGAAGAATATTGACTATACCATGAACAGCGAATTGAACGAACTAATCTGTCTTGGAAGAACTACAAGCAGAATGCTCCTTACAAGCAAGGATGGTAAGACTACTTCTTACATACTTTGGACATGTTTTCAGGAGGGGTCAGTCCCCGGAGAAGGACCTCATGCTTGGTAAAGTAGAGAGTCAGCAAAAAAGAGGAAGACCCTCAACGAGATGGATTGACACAGTAGCTGCAACAATGGGTTTAAGCTTAACAAGGATTATGAAGGTGGCGCAGGATGGGGCAGTGTTTTGTTCTGTTGTACACAGGGTCACTATGAATTGGAACTGACTCAATGGCACCTAACAACAACAACAATATTGGGATAAATGGTATAATGCATATAGAGTGATTAATATAATCAGAACACATGAGGTTGTTAATCAAAACCAGTGGTGAATCCCAGAAAGAAGAATCCTGTGTTCTGCAAACCACGGAAAGAGCAATAGCCTCCTAAATTCTACAAAAGGCTATGGGCCAAACGTCCCCACTCATCGTCTCAAAGAATCCATCAACTATCCAAATTATTTTACAGTTTTACTCCTTCTAATAATGTCACCTATCCCACCATTTACTGCCCACATACCTACAGTGCGGGGATGTCAATCCCTGAAGCTGAGGGGAACAAAGAGAGATGGTAGTAGAAGGAACACCTGTGGTCATGTACTCTCAAGACACAGAAATCTACCTCTTCTTTCTCAGACAGGTAGATATGTAGTTACCAACCTGAGGCAGAAAAAGAACTTGAAATACCAATGGCCATGTTGTCTTTTCCTTCTAAATGACAATCTGAAATTGAAAACTGAGAAAAAAAAAAAAAAATCAGCAGATCCTAAACCAATCATTTGAAGAACACAAAATCAACTTCAGTGAAATGGAAAATAAACTGAGACATATTCACAGGTTACAGAATATATAATTTTTTTTCTGCTTCTTGTCTGGGATGAGATAAAGCTTCCTGAAGACAAGGAAATACAGGAGAAGTGAGAAGAGAAAGTTTTTTTTTTTTTTTTTTTTTTTAAGGAAGAGAAGACAAACAATTGCAGTGCTGTTTCAGTCCATTGGGTTCCAATTCTCAGCTGGCATGTGCCTGAAGGCCAGGAGTTCTTGCAGCGGTATAATGCCACCTCATTAGAGTAACATTGGAGAAGAAAGCCAGAGTTTGTGGTGCAGATGGGATAGGGAGCTGAGGCCCTGTTACCCTGTATAATACCGGTTGCCATAGCAATGATTGCAGTAAATGGTGAGTCATGAAGACAAAATGGGGGAGGGCATAAATGGTTTTAATGCACCCATCATTTTTTCAGCCACCAAAATATCTGTTCATTCTTCAAAGATGTTGAGCTACTTTTGCTTGCTAGCTTGCTGTATACATCATTCTGAGTATCAGATGGATGTATCTTTTTTAAGCAGAATTCAGTTTAAAAAAGTTTCCCTGACTACCCAATCTAAAGTATTCACTCACACAGTCTGTACTGTATTATTCTATTGTAATAGTTTGTGGAGCCCTGGTGGTGCTAGCGGTTAAGAGTCTGGCTGCTAACCAAAAGGTCAGCAGTTCAAATCCACCAGTGGCTCCTTGAAAGCCCTATGGCAACATTTTTTTTTTTTTTTAATACCAGAAACAAACAAACTGATCTGTTGCCACCAAGTCGATTCTGACTCATAGTAACATTATAGGACGTAGTAGAACTGCCCCTTGGGGTTTTCAAGGAGCAGCTGGTGGATTTGAACTGCCAACCTTTTGGTTAGCAGCTGACCACAGCACCACCAACGCTCCAAAGTTGTTACAACACTCATCTATATCTTTTTTCCTTTCTTTCTTTCTTTCTTTCTTTCTTTCTTTCTTTCTTTCTTTCTTTCTTTCTTTCTTTCTTTCTTTCTTTCTTTCTTTCTTTCTTTCTTTCTTTCTTTCTTTCTTTCTTTCTTTCTTTCTTTCTTTCTTTCTTTCTTTCTTTCTTTCTTTCTTTCTTTCTTTCTTTCTTTCTTTCTTTCTTTCTTTCTTTCTTTCTTTCTTTCTTTCTTTCTTTCTTTCTTTCTTTCTTTCTTTTTCTTTCTTTCTTTCTTTCTTTCTTTCTTTCTTTCTTTCTTTCTTTCTTTCTTGTCTCTCTCTCTCTCTCTCTTTCTCTCTCTCTCTCTCTTTCTTTCTTTCTTTCTTTCTCTCTCTCTCTCTTTCTTTCTTTCCTTTCTTTCTCTCTGTCTCTTTCTCTCTCTCTCTTTTCTTTCTTTCTTTCTCTCTCTCTTTCTTTTCTTTCTCTTTCTCTCCTCCTCTCCTCTTCTCTTTCTTTCCCTTCCTTCCTTCCTTCCTTCCCTCCCTCCCTCCCTCCCTCCTTCCTTTCTTTTCTTTCTTTCCTTCTTTTCTTTCTTTCTCCTTTCTGTCTGTCTCTCTCAGTCAAATGTTTCATGATAGCAGTGCCCTTACAGTCTCCTTTACTATTATATCCCCAGTACTAGAGCAGTGTCTGGCATAGTCATTCAGTACAGACCCGGTGACTTCAATGCATAGATAGATGTAAGTTGCTCTAAGTTGTGTGCAGGACTGTTGTGCACTAGGGGTTTAAGAGCGGAACCTGGAGACATAAGACCAATGAAATTTTTGTACTGGACAGTGACTGACTTACTGATCCAGAGTAAGTAACTTAGAAAATATTTTTTAAATATCTGGGAAAAAAATGTCTGGATTGACTGAATTTACATAAAGCCAGCTTATTAATGAGGATGGGAAGGATTGGGACAAAATCCATCAAAATGACTGTGAATTGTTGTAATATAGTTTCATTTTAAAATCCAAGGTTTATGAATTCTTTTAGATGCTATATACCATATATGTGAATCAATTTTCCCCACTCTACATTTCTTTTCTTTTTAGGCCAGAAACTTAGATATCCATTGCATATTTACTATCTTCCAATGTATATCATTTGTGCCAAGAAAGAGCATTTCCCTGAGGAATTTGGTTAGCCTAGTAAGTGGAACCAATTTGTCAAATAATTTTCTAGATGCCATCAAATAGAAACTTCACGTACGCATAAAAACCCAAACCCTCCGCCATCGAGTGGATTCTAACTCATAGTGACCCCACAGGGTTTCCAAGGCTGCAAATACTTAGGGAAGCTGACTGCCACATCTTTCTCCCACGGAGCCACTGGTGTTTTCCAACCACCAACCTTTTGGTTAGCAGTCGATCGCTTTACGCACTGCACCACCAAAGCTCCTTATATTAATTTAAAATATTGATAAAATTTAAGATTTGGTTTTTATCTAAAATATTCAATGAGTGACATAAAAATTATTTATAGATGTGTATATTTTCTTATTTGGGAAATAAAAGAAATTTCCAAAATTCTTTTACTACAAATTTTAACTCTATTTGTGACAAAAAAAGAAGCAGCTTTACTTTTGGCCACAGATGTTTTGTTTTAATGCTAGGAGTGAGCCTATCTTTAGTGTCTGATGTCACGGTGCAGGAAGTGGATTACCTAAAAATTGTTAAGGCTACAGAAAAACAATGTGAAATGGGGGCAGGTAAGCTTGAGTCAAATGTTTCCACAGGATTTGGTTACCGAGGACGCTGATCTTTCTGGATTTAGTAAAATCATCTTACTTACCTGATTTCCCATGGCTTCTCTTCACTGCATAAACAATCCTTGATGTCTGACCTTGACCTCTGCTTCCTTTTCCTCTGCTGCCCTGGAATGCCGCAAAAGTCTAACTCCCTAGTCTATCTTCTTCAGCTTAATGACATCTCATGTTGAATTCCAAGAGTTGTAAGTGTGTTCTCCTGTTTTGAGTATAGGATGCTAAGGTAGACTGGGAACAGCTATTAACTGATTGGGTTTGAATTCTATGATGTTTAACTTCGACAAGTTTTGAAACCTCACTGTAAAATCAGTCATTAAAAGGGTTTAATTCTCCTTAATGAGAGGTATGGTTCAACTGAATAAATCTGAAAATTTCAAAAATCCAGCAAAATTTACAAAACAGCAAATTACAGCTTACAGAATGTTTCCTCTGATTATTTGTGGGGATGTAGCATGTATAAAAATGCGCTGCTCACAAGAACACTGGAGCCCAATACATGATCAAAAACCTTTGTATTCATTCAGTCTATATTGAATGAACAACGCCAACAGTCCCCCAAAGAACCAAACCTTTCAGCTCTCCCAATAGAATATACAAGAAAATGGAAAATCAGTTTCTGTAAGAACAGAACTGAGCCAGAACAATTACTGAAGTAGATTTCAGTGAACCACTATGAAGGTTACAAGTGAGTGCTTGAGTCACTTTTATTACTCAAAGGCACACTGTTATAGTTTATAAGTAAATTTTTTTATTGTTACTTCTTGTTCCTTTCTCATATTAAGCATCAGACATATATTAACCTTGGCTTAATTAAAAAGAAAAATGTAAAATCATTATCTGCTTTGCATATCTCTTTATGGTAACAAATTATGAATTGTCATTCATATTGCTCTTTACCTTGTGCGTGTATCTTAGTAACAGTGATATTTCTATGTGCATACATTTCGGAATACTTCCCTGCTGTCTTCCAGCCACAACCAGATATCGAAAGAAATCTAGTGTGAAGGTTTTTAGTGAGAATTACTAGAGGTAATGTTTATAGCTTTTAAATAAATGGTATCATTATTCATTTTAGTGGCAAAGCAGCAAATCATTTTCTTTGGTTTAAGATTTTAGCACAGAACTGGGTATAAAGAAACTTAAAAAGTTTAGGAGACAGAAACCTACATACAAACCTGACTTAAGAAAAAAAAAAATGTTTCCATGAAAAGACACGTTATATCTTACAGTATAGTGTACGTTACAAAAAATGCCATACAGGAAATGATATTTAGAACTTTATTCATTCACGATATCATCTGAAGTTTGAGATTCCCCAATCATAAATTTGCAGTCTTGGAATTAATTCCATACTCTACATTGGCGATTTTATCAAATTTTTGGATTTATAAAAACTTAATAACATTTGCATGCCAGGTTTTATTTTGACATTTAGTGATTGACTATATATTGAAAATATATAAACCATTTTTAAAAAAAAATAAAGTAACACTAAAAGCAAACGAATTTGGAGAAAAATTAAAAGTAAATCCTCAAGCTATGTATCAAACTAATATACGAGCTGGAACACATTTTTAAATTTTCATCCATAGGTAGCTGATATTAGAATTTGCGGTTTGTTGATCTTAATAAGTTAAGTTTATGTGTTTACATTCCCCATCACATTCTAGCAGTAAACTGACAGATCTGAAGGACCTAAAGGATGGTGGTGATAATGCTAAAGAACACAGTGTTGGGTAGTGGTTAGGATAGGGAAAAATATGAGAGAAGACATTTGAAATCGTGGACATGAACACATTTTCTAAGGTAGAGTGAAAGAAAAGGAGTCCAAGATATGCCATTGGGGGTATTAACCATGGTGGGGGCAAGTGCTTCGGTGGGCAGTGGAGAAGGGCTAAAAAGTAAGTGAAGAGCTGAAAAGTAATAATCACAGAGGTGGGAAGAAAATACTTATGGCTTTGGTCATGGAGGCTAAAAGAGACAGTTTTAAAGTGCTGTGAATATTAAAAAAAGTTTTAAAGGGTCGAGAAAAGTGAAAGGAATTCAGTTGTTTCACATTTGTGAGCACGTAAGTAGGCACTAAAATTTCCTTTAATGCTTTCTTCTTCTAAAGATAAATGTAATCGGCAATAGAAAAACTTCTAAAGATGGCAAGTTGAGAAGGTGGTAGTCTTTAAGAAAAGGAAAATGTGTGTATGTATGTGTGAGAGTGTGCTATAAAAAAAAATTATTTTTTTTTGTGCTATAGAGACATATTTTCCTAAAACTTCTTGAATCTAATAATTCTAAGGTGATAATTTTACTGTGACAATCAATTCAAAAAATGCTTTTTTATTAACTTTCTCATTCATTTCAACTTTTTCAAACAGAACTCAGATTACATTCAAAGAAGAATGATTTCAAAAAACAGCAACAACAGCGACAAAAAGAAAAAAACACATTTTTCATCTTTGAATAGATCTCTCCTGCCCTGGTGGCACAGTGGTTAAGAGCTTGGCTGCTGACCAAATGTTGGCAGTTTGAATCCACCAGCTGCTTCTTGGAAACCCTATGGGACAGTTTTACTCTGTCCCATAGGGCTTTACGAGTCAAAATCAAATCGATGGCAATGGGTTTTTATTTGTTTACTCTCTATCTTAAACTCAGATAAAGTTATAAACATTGCTAAAAAGAGAAAACCACCATTTGTTCCACAGAACATACAGTCTAAGATAGTGACACAAACAATATGCCTGAGTCAGGTTTCTCTAGAGTACAGAACCAGTGAGCTATATACATATAGATAGGAATTTACTTCAAAGGATTGGCTCATATGATTGTAGGGATGAGCAAGACCAAAATCCATAAGTCAGGCAGCCAACTGGAGACTTCTACAGGCTTGCATCCCAAAAGCTGAAGGCCAGGCAACTAGAAGAATGAAGAGTTGAAAGAGAGTAAGTTCTGCCAGGATATCTATTTATAGTCTGAAGGTCAACCAAACCCTAAGGAAACTCCCCTTTCAACAGATTGATTGATTACATTATAGAAAGAGGTTAGATTGCATTGCATTAGATTACATTATGGTACAGAAACTCGTCTGGTATTTGACCAGAACACAGGGAATCATAGATTGGCCAAGCTAACATATAAATTTCACCATCACAGTGACACTTTTAAAATCAACTTAACAGTAACAGTTCTCATACCAAACAATCTGGTTTTACCAAAAAATATTGTGGAAAAGCGTAGCCCTGAATCTTCTAGGGTACTTGGTGCTATGCGTAACCTCAGACGTAATACTGTTTCTTTCTGGATGTATGATTTCTTTTTTGGATATGCATCAACCAGTGATGCTGACTCTCATCTACAGCTCTTCTATCATTTTTTCAATACATCTTCTTTATATCTGGTGTTTATATCTGGCTTCCATGTTCTTCTCTGTCTTAATCAGGTATATTTAAAAATATATATATTTATTAAAAAATAGTAATTCACCAAGCAACAGAGAAAGGAGAGTCAGGAATAGGAGGGAAATATGGAATGTATAGCTAATTGCCTCCAAGAACAACTGCTTCCTTCACCACGAGGTCAGAACAACTGGATGGGGCCTGGTTACCAGCACTGAATACTTTGAGCAAAGATTCTATAGAAGAATTCTGATCAAAAGGGGGAAAATAAGAACAGAATTTCAAATTCTCATAAACTCCAGAATTCATGGAGCCGTGAAAGTTGGATGAACCCCAGAAATATTACCTGAGATAAGCTTTAAACCTTAAACCAAAAATATCCCCCAAAGTCTTCTTAAAACAAAACAAGTTTATCTTAGCTAGTAAAAAAAAAAGTCTGGCATTTTTGCTCTTTTAAGAACTACCTATATGGGATTAAAGTGACAAAAGCAACTGGAAAGATTAGATAGGATCCTTAGCGGGCAGTGAGTTTATGTTAATGGGGGAGGAACAACTCAGAAAAGGAGGGTGAGAATGATGGCACAACTTGAAGAATGCAATCAATGCCATTAAATGGTACATATGAAAACTGGTGAATTGGTGTATATCTTGCTGTGTGTATTCTCAACAACAACAACAAAATAAAATAAAATAAAATAAAAAAGTAGTAATTCACCAACATTTCCTGGATAACCAAAAGGTTGGCAGTCCTACTCTGTCCTGTAGGGTCACTCTATGTCAGAACGGACTTGAGAGCAACAGGTTTGGTTTTTGGTTTTAATATTTCTTTAACTGAAAACATAAACTGAAGTTTAGAAAATATTTTAAATTTTATTTAACTTGTATATGTTGGTAGTATGATAGTGATGATGGTATTTTCCAATTTAGTACATGATGAAAAATTCATTTTTTCAAAAATTATTTATTATCTATCATGTGCCTATTGCCATACCAAGCACTGAGTATATCACTATTAATAAGACAAGTGTGCTCCCTGTCTATGACAATTTCATTAAAAAAAAATCATAGATCCTAAGTTATTAAATATCTCAGAAGAGATCTATAAATTTTGGGTTTATTTTGTTTGTTTGCTTTATCTTATATTTTATAAAATATTTTCCAGATTGTATGTAGACATTGTTATCCCATTAATATGATTAGGAGAGAAAGTATTACACCACACTGAGTTAATCAGGCAAATGTAGTTGACCAAAATCAATATTAAATCTGTTCAAGATCTAGTAATTTTCAAAAAGCTTAACTAATGATTTCCATAGGTTATTTACATTTCATTTTTCATAAAAGAGAATCTTGGTGGATCCTCAGGGTATCATTGTTTTTTCTAACCATTTACTATATAATAGGAATTTCAAGTATAGTTACTTTATAGATATTCTATAGATATAGAATATCTATATTTCCACTTTTTTCAATATATTAGCATCATTGTTTTCATTCTTGCCCACACTTAACCAAATATGAATTTTTAACATCATTTTATTATGATTGTGGAGAAGGTGAAGAAAGGAAGTTAAATATCAATAAATATCAGTCCCTAGAAAAGGACATCATGCTTGGTAAGGTAGAGGGTTGGCGTAAAAGAGGAAGACCCTCAACAGTGGCTGCAACAATGGACTCAAGCATAGCAACAATGATGAGGATGGTGCAGGACTGGGCAGTGTTTCGTTCTGTTGTGAACAGGGTCACTATGTGTCGGATCTGACTTGATGGCACCTAAGAACAACAACAATTTTCAGGAAAAAAAAATCTTTTAAAATATGGGTAGGATATCTACCATTTATCCATAGCACTTTTAAAGAAAAATACACAAACCTAGGAAGAGGAAATCAATTAAGGCATTCAACTTTACATTCTAGCACATTTTAACAATATTTTTCCATAATTACATGTGAAATAATTTCAACATATTAACAAGGAAAACAATAGATTAGTTTGTTCAAAGCCACGTTTGGGCAAATGTGAGGAGGCAGTCCTTCAGACAAGCCTGTGGCCCTGGTTTTCTCTGTTCCTCCCCCTGGTGGCGTCTTTAGGCCTTAGAACAAAACACGAACCCCACTGAAGCCTGGTGTTCATTAAAATTTTTTTTTTTTTTTTAATTAGCAGGGTTAAAAAGGTACAATTTATCACATAGGCTGGTGGTATAAAATACCTGGAAAAGGGGTTTTTCTCTGTCTCCTCAGCTGTGGTTCTAACAGGCAGCATAGCACAGCATTATGCTTACAGGCCACCTAACTGGACTTACCTGGCCAGTAGGAGACTGGCCAATGGTAGGCTCCCATCACACCCTTCATTCATAAGACCAGGTGCTGGGCTTGTGTGAAAGAGTTCTTTATATCCTTCGGGACAGTTTCCAGAAGCCAGGGGACATTTTTGCACCATATAACTGTCCCATTTAATTCCCTCACCCATGACGCAAAATGGGGTGTGTGTAGAAGAGTAGTTATCTTCATCCAAACAGCTTTTGAGTAGCGGTGACTGCTGATTATGGACGTTTACCAGTTTTATGTTGTGTCTCTTTGTAAGTAATAGTTACTTTCCATGTGCTAGCACGTGCTCTGGCTCTGATCAGAAGGACGTGATGGAAAGGGGGCAATTCATATTAGTTATTGGTTCCCTTTTTCTAACGGCCTCCTGACTATTTAGAAACCGAGACAAATTGTGAGTACCATGTAATTCTGGCATGATCTGCCTCTCAGATTTGGCAGAGTGAACCAGTGTCTGACGGAGCTGATGAGTCCCACATATGGTGGGTTGTCATACAACAAGAATATAGTTAATTGGTTAAAAAAAAGAAAAAAGGAAACACAAAATTATACTTAATGATAGCTTTCCAGTTAAACTCTTTATACCTTGTCCTGCTGGTTAAATCCACATATACAATAACAAAAATTAAATATATATATATTTCAGTATCTAATTAATCAACAAATATTTCATGATTTCATTAATAATAATGGAAAAATGGATCAGTGACTCAGAAAAATGCTACCCTTTCTATAGGTCAATAAAACAATAAGAAGAGAAGACTCTACAATGGGTATTATGACTTTTATTTTTCCCATATAGGTGCTCACCAGATCCTAACATAGAGCTTGGCAATAAGGGTATATGTTGTTGCTTCTGATGTTGTTATTGCTATTATCTCTGTTTTCATCACATATTAAAAAATCATTCTCCATGGAAACCTGTTCTTCATGCCTTTGAGAAGTATGTAAAGGGCAGATACTGAAATCTACAGACTCCTGAACACGTGTGAAGCTCCTGGGTTGTTGACTGGTTTATATTCTCTGCAGGTTAACTCATTAATAAAAAAAAAAAAAAAAATTTTTTTTTTTTTTTTTTTTTTATTAATAGTGACAGAATAATAATATGGGAGAAAGCTTGGGCTCACCAGACAGAAGAGCTGCTCTAGGTTTTATTGCTGATATTTTTATTTATTTATTTTTTTCTTTATTAACAAAGAATATTCACTCTACTGTTATCTGACAGGCTTTCATTAATCTTATCAATATTGCTGCTACTGCAATGTTTCTGCTGATCTCTGATCCTGTAATTTTCATTTTGTCTAACAGATTTTATTCCTTTCGTTTCTTCTATCCTCATCAGTTCATATATACTAATTATCATCATCAGATGCTGTCTAGCCAATTTTGACTCATAGCGACACCATGTGACAGAGTAGAAATGCCCCATAGAGTTTTCTAGGCTGTAATCTTTATGAAGCAGATTGCCAAGTCTTTCACAAACCAGCTGGGTATGTCTGAGCCACCAACCTTTTGGTTAGCAGCCATGAGGTCTCCTTTTCTATTCTTCTAGGTTTTCAATATATAAAGGCTGAAAGTTTTGGGATATTGTTGGCCAGAAGGGCCAATTTGCCAACAGAAATACCAGAAGGCTATTCTTTTTTTATTTCACCTCTCTATTTTTTATCCTTAGCTTCCCTCAAAACAACAGTAAGTAATTCATTATTTATGGGATTTCTTCATTTCCTGTTGTTCTCTGACTCCAATAAACAGTTGGTTTTCAAAACCCAAATAGTACCTTCAGGCTCTTATTGTTAACACACGATTTCCTAATATTTTAGTTCCCATAATAGAAATCTTCCAGAGTAAACATTTTGTAATAGTAGCACGTAATACTCTGAGAACCCTCCATTTGGGTTTTTATTATGTTTTGATTATAAACAATGTCTCACCATACCTACTCATTCTCTCCTCTCCGTCCCCTTCTGTTTCCTCTCTCTCTTCCTCTCTCCCTCCATTTTCTTTCTCTCTTTTTCTTTGATCTAAATATATTTTAAAATATTATAGAATTCTGTGTTTCTTTAATTCTGGGAACATCTCCTTTTTCTCCTCTGTTTCACATTAAATGGATATAAAAAGGAGGAAAATAAGAAATGAATGATTGATGACTTAATCTAATTTCCATATCTGGAAACCAGAGGTTAGTGGTTTAAATAGCATTATCTGCCCCCCATTAAAACACTGGTAAATACCTTACTCTTCACCTGGTCAAATTCGTAGAGAATTTACTGTGGTTTATTACTGAAGAAACTTTTGAATGTACTTCCCAATAATACATCAGAAGGCAATAAATATGAAAATGAAGACAGAAAAAAATAAACTTGTCAGGTAAAAATACATAATTTCATAAAATATTTTTGCCACTTTCCAATCTTACAGTAAGAATGGATTTCTGTCCTGTGATGTTTTATGACTAAGGTAAGCTTTTGAATCTACATCTAAAAATATTTGCATTGGTAGCAGTAAGTTTGCATTTGTACCATATGAAAATGAATACCAAGCAAAGCAATAATTTTTTTTTTTATATTTCTTCTGTTGCAGCAGGTGAGTACAAACAGAAGTACTTATTCTGTGTAGTCTCTACTTTTATATTCTATGTGTAAAAGTATTTAAAATTTATATCACAGAATTGAGAACTTTCCTTTGGTATTTTGAGGGAAAAAAATAATTTATATCATTTGCTTCTAAAAACTCAAACTCTTCAAATACTTTTAATTGATTTTTCATTTCTGTTGCTGACAGACACAGGTTTATGAGCCTCCATTAAAAGTCTGTCGAAAAGATTAAGTGTTCTTTCTTTTTGTTCATCAAAGTAATTTGGCCCATTACAGAGTTTACGTAACTGTTGTGCAACTTTCTTTAACTAACACGTACAGTTACGGAATAAATTTCACCCACATTTAAAAAAAAAAAAAAGATATACCTCTAACCACTAGTACCTTCAATAACAGCCCAATTAAAAATTCAGCTCTATTCTGAACACAAAGCATTAGTCTCCTTGACCTGGAATTTACCTAAATATCCCTCTAAACTTATCCTCCATGATAGTTTACACACTACCCTTAGTAAACCATTTCTATTTGCTAGAACAATCTTCTTATTCTACATGCCTTTGGGTTTTAAAAATGGTCTGCTCTGTTTCTAGAATAGTCACTTCTCTGTTTCTGTGGAAAATGGTATTTACAATGGAAATTCGCCTTTGGTCTTCACACCCTCTACGATATCTTCTGAATCCTGCACTATGATGTTGTTTAGACAGAATTAATTGTTGTTCTACTTTGTACCTGCATTATGCTCCTGTTATGGAATCTATCATAAGAATTGGTTGTATTGTTAGGTGCCCTCAAGTCAGTTCTAACCTATAGTGACCCTATGTACATCAGGATGAAACATTGCCCAGTCCTGTGCCATCCTCACAATCATTGCTATGTTTGAGCCCATTGTTGCAACCACTGTGTCAATTCATCTCCTTGACGATTTTCCTCCTTTTTGCTGACCTGCTACCTTACCAAGCATGATGTCTTTCTTCAGGGACTGGTCTGTCCTGAAAACATGTCCAAAGTACATGAGACAAGGTCTCACTTTTCTTCTAAGGCTGTAGTTCTAGGACAGATTTGTTCATTATTCTGGCAGTCCACAGTATAATGATATGAATTCACAATGTTGTATATAAATGCTCTATTTGTACACACAAACACACCACACACATACACACACACACACATCCATACACATCTTGAAGATATAAGAATGTTTTATTTCCTCTAAATTCTCAGTTTCTAGGACAACGTTCTCTAAACACTAGGTGTTTGATATATGCATTTGGAAATGTACTGACTGTAGAAATGAGAAAATTCTGCTATGAAACAAGAAGTATGTAGAATTCAATAATGCCTTAGGTTATTTCATGTTTTTCTTTGAATCAAGAATCATTGTAGTGTGCTCACACATCTTTTTACCCCTAAGGAAAATTTCTCCCATACATCTAGCCCATAATAGTTCTTATACACTTTTCTTTGTAGGAGCTGTCTACTTATTTTATAGCATCCAACCTCATCTCCTCTTTAATATCTTTATCTTCTCGGGCCCCCTTCAGTTATGCCATTGCCGTATACCTTTCCCTGACAGCTTCAGTGCAGAAGGATTTCTTCTTTATACTTCTCCTGCCAATTACCTATGCAGCAAAATAAGTATGATTCCCCTTAAATTGTTTCCTAATTATATTAGACTTACTGCAGAAGATATGAAAACCCTGGTGGCGTAGTGGTTAAGTCCTACAGCTGCTAACCAAAAGGTTGGCAGTTCGAATTCTGCCAGGTGCTTCTTGGGAACAACATGGGCAGTTCTACTCTGTCCTATAGGGTAGCTATGAGTAGCCGTGGATTTGGTGGGAGTGGGCAGAAGATATGGAGCCCTGGTGGTGCAGTGGCTAAGAGCTTGGCTGGTAACCGAAAACTCAGCAGTTTGAATACACCTCTCTCCTTGGAAACCCTATGGAACAGTTCTATTCTGTCCTGTAGAGTTGCTATGAGTAGGGATTGGCTCAAAGACAACGTGCAAGAGATAACATGTTTTATGAAAACAGCCACATTTCATATAACTTAAAAAAGTCCCTCAAATGTCTAACAAATTCAGATATGTAATGCAGAAGGAGATGGGAGAGGGAAAGAGGGAGAGGGCAAACAAGAATGACAGGGAGAGAGAACATACTATTCTTTATTTTATTCTCAAGAGGCGAGGCTATTTCTTTTCCTTTTAATATTGCTTAGAAAACTTTACAATTCATGAGAAGAAGAGTGTGCAGCATCTTTTCTGTTTGAAGGAGCCCTGGTGATACAGTAGTTAAAGCCCTTGGCTGCTAACTTGAAGGTTGGAAGTTCAAAACCGCCAGCTGCTCCAAGGGAGAAGATTGTGGAAATTCTGTGGGACAGGCCTACTCCATCCTATAGAATTGCTATGAGTTGGAATCAACTAGATGGCAATGGGTTTTAATTTATTTATTTATTCTGTTTGTACATGTCCATTGGTGAACTATTTCTGTAGCATAGTGCAGTGAGAGGATCAGAATTGGTGCAAGAGTGTGACAACTTTTTCCAAGTTTGCAGGTCTCAAGTTGAGTGACTCCAGATAAAGAGTACATGGTAGAGTTCATGCATTATGAGGATTTTTAAAGAAATCTCTTCCCAATCTAGCGTCCACTATCTTCTTGGTATGCCTGAATATTTAAAAGGAAATAATCAAAACTGTTGTCAATCTATGTATAAAGTCAACTTAAAAACATGAAAATAGAATTTTTATATCTTCTTTTTTGTGTGTGTTTAATATCTTTCTGCCAGTGTAGAATGTTTCACTATGATTTCCGTTTGAGCTGCTTAAAATTACAATTCCATAGGTGCTAATTCCATAACAATACACCTACTCCTTGTTTACCAACTGTCTCATTATCTCAGATTTTGCATTTATAATAATAGTAAAAAATCTACTATCTGACTATTCTGCACCTTTAGGACATGTGTCTGGCACTAAGGAATGTCGAGGTACCAGGCAAGAGTAATGCTGGCTATGATGGTTAAGGTTACGTGTTAACTTGGCTGGGCCATGATTTTCAGTGGGTTTGCAGTTATATATGATGTATTTGGCAGTTATGTAGTGATGTAATTTTGCCTTTATGTTCTGATGTGGTCATCCTCTAATTTGTGATCTGATGTGGTCATCCTCCACTTTTGCATAATGCCAATTTTCACACAACAACCTGGCCTCTGGAACCCAACCATGTTGATAAGTTAAGAGGGGGTATATTACTATCCCTTTCCTTATTCATTTTATGTGTCACCTTGGCAAGGCTATGATTCTTAGTAGTTTGGCAGACACTATGTGATCATCTTCCATTTTATGATCTGATGTGAGTAGCCAATTAATTAAAAGGGAAGTTTTCAAGAGTGGGGCCTGCCTCCAGTATATAAATGCATATTCTGGTGGAGCTTGCTTTCTCTCTCTTAATCATATACTCTTCTTATTGCCTGACCTCTGGTTCCTGGGACATAAGCCTACAGGAGTCTGTAGTCTACCACCTGACTGACAGATCTTGGATTCTTCTGACCCTGAAGCCCTATGAGCCTGCAGGTATGCCAGCCTGCTCTCTGGCCTGTATATTTTTGATTCACAAGCCCCTGCAACCCCGTGAGTCAGCAGAGATCTCGAGCCTGTAGTTAGTCCCATGGATTTGGGACTTGCCAACTCCCACAAGTACGTGAGCTGTTTTTGCACAACTGCGTGAACCATTTCCGTAAAGTAAATCCATGAATGGAATCAACTTGATGGCAATGGGTGTAGTTTGTTTGGTTTTATATAGTTATATATAACCACTCCTCACTTATTGGCATAGTTTGGTCCCAAAGACCAGGCCATTATGTAAAAATCAGCATTATATGAGAGTCAGGGACACGCCCTATCTTTGGCACTGTTGTTCCCCTGGTTTCTCATTGCCCATCAGGTGCCCCGGTGTATCTTGGGATGGACATGGCACAGCAGGCCCCCTTTCCCACCACACCTTCCCCACAACCACAGAGGCCATGGGGGTAGGCGGTGTTGGCGGGGGTGGTAAAGAGTTGCCCACTGCCTCCGTATCAGCAGGGACCCACCACCACCTGACCACTCTCCAGGCCTCTGCGTGGATGCCAGCACCTCACTTCTCCACCTTCCCACTCCTCCAGCCCCAGAAACAGACCTTAGTGGTAGGTGGCTCCTGGGCCTACAGGCAGGTGAGGCAAGGCCACCTAGGCCCAGGGGAGGCTGTGAAGGTGGCAAAGAGGCCTCTTTGGAAGAAGAGAGTTCTGAGCCCCTCTGCCCAAATCCTGTAGCCCTGGCTCCTGCTGCCTCTTCATGGTCCAGCTGCCCCTGCCTCCTCTGCCTGAGCCAGGTAATAAGAACCATTGATGGCTCATGCAGCTTCATGATAGATGCAAAATATCAGATAAATAATAGTAAGTTAGGAGTAGGTGTACATGTTTCACTGGTTTTGATCCTCTGGAGGACCTAGACTAAGACATTCATCTATCTCCTTCAGTTTTCCAAACGTTTCGGGTAATAAAATGTCTCGCCCTTGCCAGGTATGGAATATTCCTTAATTGAATCATTCATTAATCACAAGTCTTAAATAAATCCATTGGAGAAGAAAATTATTTTTCAGGTCTGTATTGATGTGGTAGTTATTGAGTTATTATAAAATATCATGTTATTCTTACAAACAATTTCATCATATTATGTCAATCTTCATGTTTGCCTTCTTTAATTATCCTATAGCAAGAGCATAATTTATGTACATAACATGTCACTGAGGAATCTTGATCTGCCTCATCTTGCTAATCAGGTAATAAACAGCTCCTTCTACCTTAATTCATAGTGCTCTGCCAAAAATCACAGAATGGGGATATACCTGGGTACTTAATTTATGGCTATGCATGTTTGTTTTATTAATGGGTTTTATTGATTTTGAACTTTTCTGTTTAAAGACTAAACATTATAGCAAACTTAATAACTAAGTAACTGCTTTTTATAAGATTCAATATCAAAGCAAAGTATTTCTGAGAATAAGGAAAAGGTTTAAGTATCAAAACTTTGATTATAGATACTTCATCTTTTTGCATTTTTCTTTTACTTTATTCATATAAAAAAACCCTTAATTTGTCTCTTTTTTCACTATTATGCTTTTTTTAATATTTTATTTTTTATTGTACTTTAGATGAAGGTTTACTGAGCAAACTAGCTTCTCTTTAAACAGTTAATATATATATATAGTTCTGTGAAATCGGCTGCCAACCTCATAGCATGTCAACTCCCCTTCTCAACCTTAGATTCCCCATTATCAGCTTTCCTGCCCCTCTTGCCTTCTTATCCTTGCCCCTGGGCTTGTGTGCCCTTTTAGTGAGGTTTTGTTGTATGGGCCTGTCTAATCTTTGGCCGAAGGGTGAACCTCAGGAGTGACTTCATTACTGAGATAAAAGGGTGTCCAGAGGCCATACTCTTGGGATTTCTCCAGTCTCTGTCAGACCGGTAAGTCTGGTTCTTTTTTTTTTTTTCCTTTTTGTGAGTTAGAGTTTTGCTCCACATTTTTCTCCAGTCTTGTCTGGGACCCTCTATTGTGATCCCTGTCAGAGTAGTCTGTGGTGGTACCCAGACACCATCTATTTGTGCTGGACTTAGTCTGGTGGAGGCTGCGGTCCATTAGTCCTTTAGACTAATCTTTCCTTTGTGACTTTGGTTTTCTTCATTCTTTCTTTCTCCAAATGCGGTGGGACCAGTGGAGTATCTCAGATAGCCACTCACAAGCTTTTAAGACCCCAGATGCTACTCACCAAAATAGGATGTAGAACATTTTCTTTATAAACTGTGTTATGACAATTGAGCTAGATCTTCCCTGAGACCATGATCCCCACAGCCCTCAAACCAGTAATTTGGTCCCTCAGAAAGCCTGGATGTGTCCATGGAGCTTCCATGACCTTGCCTTGGACTAGTTGTACTGGCTTCCTCAGTATTATGTACTATCTTACTCTTAACCAAAGTTACCACTTATCTATTGTCTATTTAATGTTTTTCCCTGCCCACCCTTCTCTGCCCTCATAACCATCAAAGATTGTTTCTTTTTGTGTGTAAATCTTTTTTATGAGTTTTTATAATAGCGGTCTCATAGAATATTTGTTCTTTTGTGATTGTCTTACTTCACTCAGCATAATGCCTTCCAGATTCATCCATGTTGTGACATGTTTGCAGATTCATCATCGTTCTTTATTGTTTCATTTTCTTTTTAAAGATTTAAGAAAAAGACACATAGAAATGGATATTGTGGTGTATTTTCTATATAAAATAAAAATTAAGTAATTTTTAATAACCTATTTTTTTATTTTAATAACTAAGTCAAAATATTGCCCATACCTAGCTCTTCTGCTTTACATAGACACAAAGACACATAGATGCATATTAAAAAAAATGGTGAACATATTCCTTTTCTGGTAAAAATCCATCAATAGTTACCATTTACGTTTTCAATACATCGTAAACTATATTCTGTAGCCTATGAATTCATGCATGGTCCACCTCCACCATCCATCCAAAATTTGCCTCATTTTCTCATGCTCATTATATTCTAATTACTGTTGTTGTGTGCCATCAAGTCCATTCCAACTCATAGGGACTCTATAGGACAGAGTAGAACTGCCCCAAAGTGTTTCTAAGGAGTACTGGGCAGATTTAAACTGCCAATTTTTGGATTAGCAGCCTGAGCTCTTAACCACTTCAGTCCCAGGGTTCCATTCTAATTATACTACTACATATAACTTTCTGTAAAATGCCACATTGTTGCCTTTTAAGATATTTGCATGTGTTACAACCTCTTATATTGTCCTTTACCTCACTCTTCATGTGATTAGTTCCTTTTTATAATTCTTTCTTCAAATAACAGAATTAAATAAACTATCAAACTTCTTGCAATCAAGGTATATTTCAAAACTCTTGCAATTATCCAGGAGACATCTTGGTCAAGCGGCATAACAAAGTATACTAAGAAAATGTTCTGCACTCCACTTTGATGAGTGATGTCTGAGATCTTAAAAAGCTGGCAAGCAACCATCTAAGATGAATCTATTTTTCTCAACCCACCTGGAGCAAAGGAAAATGAAGAACACCAAAGACATAAGGAAAATAAGAGCCCAAAAGACAGAAAGGGCCACATAAACCAGAGACTCTATCAGCCAGAGACAGGAAGAACTAGGTAGTGTCTGGCTACCTCCAATGAGTGCACTGACAGGGAACACAACAGAGAATCTCTGATGGAGCAGGAGAAAAGTGGGATGCAGAACTGAAATTCTAGTAGAAAGACCAGACTTAATGGTCTGACTGAGACTGGAGAGATTCCAGAGGACATGGCCCCTGGACTCTCTGTTAGCCCAAAACTGAAGCCATTCCTGAAGCTAACTCTTCAAAGATTAGTCTGGACTATAAGACATAAAATGATACTGGTGAAGAGTGTGCTTCTTAGCTCAAGTAGACACATGAGACTACATGGGTAGCTCCTGTCCAGAGTCAAGATAAGAAGGCAGAGGGGGACAGGAGCTGGTTGAATGGACATGGGAAATACAGGGTGGAGAGGAGGAGTACGCTGTCACATTATAGTGAGAGCAACTAGGGTCACATAACAATGTGCGTATAAGTTTTTGTATGAGAAACTGACTTGAATTATAAACTTTCACTTAAAGCACAATTAAAAAAAAAGGAAAAAAAACTCTTGTGATCAATGAAAATGGTTATTTTTAAGTATCTGGTTTCACAATTAAAGAATCCTTGAAGAATAAAATGACTAAAGTCTCAAACATATTTCTATTGAAGTGTAGATATCCATGTATATGTTTGCATTCAATTACTAAATCTCCTTGATTTCCTAAAAAAAAACAAAGATTTTATCTTAGATTGTATTATGTTTTAAAAGTCCATGGTTTCTTGTCTTTAAATATATTATAATGTTATTATTATATTTTAAACACAGTGAAAACTCTTAGAGCCAGAACTCAACAAGACTGCCTTGTTTTCCCGGGTCTCAAAAGTTTTCCACTCCTGACGGGGTATAGTCTTAACACTTTTCTCTAGTTTTAGTGGAAAATATTTTAGTTTTCCTTCTCTAACAGGTTTCTACCTTACACAGGTTCAAGCTTTTTGAAGGTATTACTATATATCTTTAAATAGTGAATTGTTACACATATTGTGATTGAAATTAGTGTGCAATTCATTTTTTTTAAGTTTCTGTGGGGGTGTAATGCCAAAATCAACATCACCTTTTCAATATATGACTTTATCTATTATTTATTATTAATAAAAAAGTATAAAAGGATTGTTATTTGCAAAAAATAGTAAAAATTTTTAAACCTATTGACAAAGTAAAGGACAATAAGAAAAAAATCAGAAAAATTTGATTTACGTGTTTGTCAGATTTGTTAAATGCCTACAAATCCATTTAGAGTGGAAGTTTTGTCATAATTTTATAAATACATATTTCCAAAGTGATTCATATCATTTTTTTCATTATTTATGGAATAACAAGAATAGTGATACAAAACCCACACCAGCAGTGGTATAACATAACTAAGTGAATAGCACACTTGACGTCAGTCTGATGAATATCACCTATATTTTTTGAATGGAAAGAATAGACTGGAAAAAATATAAAATTAACTGAAAAACTACTTTAAGAAATAAAGTACGCTCACAGTGCAACTTGTAAGTATCTGCCTGGTTGTACTCCAAACCATCAACTTCTTATCCAAATTTGTTTCTAGGAATCAAATGATTGAAGTATCTACTAAGATTGAAATATCTATGAATAACTTGATGGTCTATGAGATCAAAATCAACATGTTTTAAAGGTAGGCAACATAATTCAAACTTCCTGTAATCTATCGCCCCTCTTATACAAAATAAATAAGAAATTATTAGAAATCCACAGAAACAAGAAAATGTGATGTATATTTAAAAAGTAATAAGAACCTCAATATGAGCCAGATATTGGAAATAATAGGCAAGAACTTTAAAACATCTCTATAGGGTCGCTATGAGTCTGAATTGACTCAATGGCACTGGGTTTATGTTAAATATATTTGTGACCTAAAGGGAAGAATGAAATATGGAAATTCACAGCAGAGAAATATGTAAATTATAGAAGTAAAAATATAATATCTGATATTAAAATTTCACTGAATGAAATTTACACAAACTGAATATAATACAAGAAAAAAATCAATGACCTTGAAAAGACAATGTGAGAAATTACCTACTCTAAATAACAGAGAGAAAAAAGTAATAAAAAAAGCATATATATATATATATATATATATATCTCCAAACAAAAATCAATCCCATTGCAGTCAGTCAGTTCTGACTCATAGCAACACTATAGTATACACATGTATGTATCCTATGGTATGATTATATATATATATATGTGTGTGTGTGTGTGTATTCACAAATTAAGTGAAAACAACTTTTAGATTCAACATGGTCAAAATACCACAAGGTAGAATCTATGTAAAAAGCAACATTCTATTTAGAAACATTATTGTCAAACTATGGAAAATCAAATATAAAGCATAAAGTCTTAGACACAACCAGGGGGAAAATACAAATTTTACAGAAGCGTTTTATACAATGGATAAGTCCTCCTCATAAGGAGCAAATAAAATAATGCATAAAATACAGAAGTAATAATAAGAGGATGACAATGACAAAAAGAAAATAGCCTTCAAAACTATGGGTAAAATAAAGACGTGTTCAGAGAAACCTGGAAAAATGTTTCACCAGTATTAGGATTATAGCATTATAAGAAATGCTAAAGTAAGCTCATTAGGCTAAAGGCAAACAACACTGGGTAGAAACTGAACCAACAGGGTGGAGTGAAGAGATACCAGAAAGTGTAAATATCATGGTAAATAATAACATTGCAATGGCATTACTTACACATATGAAAACAATTACCAAAGGACAGTGGACAGAGAATGGTATTTTAACATAGGACATTTATTAAACTTTACAGGGAGCAGCATAGTAATAACTCTATAGTAATAATCAAAGCATGCTTATTGTATTTCATAGAACAACCACTATAAAATAATATAATTAGTTATAGTAAAAAAATAAGCAATCATATGTGAGTTTTATAATATCTGTGGAAAGTATTTTATAATATCTGTAGAAAGTATATATTACATAAAAATAATGCTTTTGGAAACCATATTTTCCATTGAGTCAACACGTTTTCTCAAAGTAGTCGCATTTTGAGTCAATTTTTAATTACGTAGAGAAATGCTCTGCCCAGACAAGAAATGTCATACATCAGCATACAGGGTGGGGAGGGGCTTAAGAGATGCACTTGACAGACAGACCACATTAATCCTCTGGTACCACTAAATCCTACAACACAGATAGCGACTTTGGAAAAATGCACACACACACACACTCACAAAGGTTTGAAGGATTAGGATGAGCTTATCTTGGACCTAAGATAGCAAAAAGAAAACATCATTTTTAGTTAATCCTCTACAGTTTAAGAAATGAAAATAATTTCAAACAAATAATCTTCATTTTCATGTATTCACATTTACTTTGTGTTTATGTTTTCCTCTGGTAACTGCAAACCAACTTGAATTGTGTTCTTATGTTTTTAGTTACTAGTACCTGCAGTGTACATATTTGTCTACCAAATGCTCTGTTAATTAGTTAAGATCAAGTAAGATCCAAGTGATGAATCGAACCTTTCACTTAGGATAAATGATTTTGAAAGTTAAAAAAAAAAAAAGAATTGCAAATATTTACTACAAATGCTTTTTATACTTATAATGTTAAAATACATACTTCAGGCTTGTGGAGTTTACATGTACCACAGAACCAGTCAGCAGAATTCAAAAAGTTCACATTCAATTCTTTGTTTCAAAAATATGAATTACATTATAAGGTTATAAGAATGTGTCCACACAAGCTAAGTGGGATCTAGCTGAAATATCCACTTATTACAAAACAAACAAACAAAAAAAAAAGAACTAGTGAGCTAACTGTATAATTCAGTAAAAAAGTTTTAAATTTGAACTACATAAATAACTACCTTAATTCTCTACTTCACTGGGAATGAGTAAACAGAACCCTCGAAGTAAGAAAATAGATACACGAAGTCATTCTGCAATATATATTCATTCATAATTTTGGGAGTTGTTTGTGTGTGTGTTTAAAGCAAGTATGAAAAATTTGGTATTTCAGTTCAGATGTTAGCAAGCTATAACTTGCTGGTTTTAATAAATGACATATAAAAAGGCTCAAAGATTCTGTGGACATCAAATACCTCCTCCTAAAACACAGGATTTTTATGAGCTAAGTGTACATGAATCGAAGCCATATGGTGATTATTTCATTTAAATGAAATGCAGATGGTGAAAATACAAAAGAAGAAAGTCCTAGGCCGAATGTGCATAAAAGTAATCTCCAGATTTCTGAAGTTTTGATTGTCTTTTCCTGGTAGTAAGTAAACATTAACCAGCACGAGGACAGTCGTCCTTCTTCCTAAATTTAAGATCCTCTTAAGGCTGGTGAAGCAATGCATGTGTTTGTTCAGTTTTCCATTTCATCAAAGCCCTTGTCTTTCTATATCTGTGCTTCTATAAATCAAGTGTTTTCAACCATTTTTTTTTTCTATAGAGTAGCCATAAACAGGATGTAAAAAGAAATGAATGGTCGAAGCACGATTTGGATTAAGAAAGAAATTTAGAGTAGGAAATGCCCTCAGTGTTACAGGATACAAAATTTGGAAGAAAAGAATTATAAAACTTTCTTATGATAAAAAGTGTTCCCACTTTGGCAAATGACTGTCTTTACTTATATCTCCTAGTTTATTCCTTTCCCAAATGGAAGTGTTTGTAAATGTTATTGTAAAATCAAAATGTGCAGAAGTCTTAAGACTCTCCTCCACATTGTTTCCTACAAAACACATTAACTGTAGTCTCTGGTGTTTTCAATGTAACATATGCCTGATAGATAAAAAATTACTAGTGATTGTCTACAACTTTCTACCAACATCCTTTCAACATCTTTGAAATAGTATTCTAAATTTGCCTGCTCTCTAGCTTGCCCTGAAAGTTTTGTTTGTTTGTTTTGCCAAACATGATACTTCAGTTTTGAATTGTGCAATAGAAAAAGAAGGAAACAGGACTGTTACATCATTTGATAGGCTTAATACAAAATGAAAATATGGCCGTGTTCAAAAATTGTTAATATTTCTACCTAGTGACACTGGACCATTAAATGAAGTGTGAGACCAGTCTAAACATGGAGCCCGTGCAACCACACAGGATGCATGTCCGCGAGACCCGCACTGGAGAAGAGTCAAGAAGGGCAGCAGGGTGACACTGGGGAGAGGTTTTTTTTTTATTATTTTCATACAAAGGTGATAAGCAATTTAAAAAAAAAGGATTTTATAATCACTATGTAATATGATGTTGAAGAAAAAGAGTATGTCTTATTTTCTTAATTTTTTTTTTCATATTACTAGACCCTTGACCACACTTTTCTAGTACTGCGTACTGAAACTAAACAAAAAAGACCACACTTTTCTAGTACTGCGTACTGAAGAGGATATTAATTCATATATATATATATATATATATAACAAATAAATACCTTCTAATTGAAATATTTGTTGAGACTGATGACTTAATTTATTCTCATAGGGGTCAAAATTCTTCATCTGCATTTTATCTGCACGATGTTCTTAATTAGTTCAAATAAAGCAAATATGTGATTAAAGACACTTCTTTCTCAACTCATTATAGTACATGTAGAGCTTAAACTAAAAAGTCATTTAAGGTTTAAGCCCTGCGAAACACTCTGATTTTATTTGTCTTTGTGCTTATTTATGATGTTTAGATTCTTTACATTTTAGCTCACTTGATATCATTAAGGAAGGTAATGATTACCTTTATGTGTCAACTTGGCGAAGCTATGGTACCTAGTAGTTTGGTCAAATACTAGACTAGTTGCTGTTCCATGATGTAATGTAATATACTGTAATCAGTCAGTTTAAAAGGGAGTTTCTTTAGGGTATATTCTACCTTCAGATTATAAATAGATATCTTTTATCAGAATTTTCTCTCCACTCTGTACTCTTCACATTGCCTGACCTATGGATCTTGGGACACGAATACGCAGAAGTCTGCAGCCTGCCACCTGACCTATGGATTTTGGATTTGCCAGCCCCACAGTTACATATATTTCACTTATTCTGTTTCTCTAGATAATGCTGACGTAAGACAAGATACAACATAATAAGAGAGGTACTACCTGGAGGATGAAGTTGCTGAAAAATGTGACTTGAAAAACATAAGATGCATATGAAATGTCAAGTTGTCTATGACATTTAAAAATGCACAATTTTTAAGCTTTAATTTTTGATATTCTATGCCCTACTTGATTGCTAAGTTTCATAAGGTTGTAAGAAATTGGATTTAATTTTGTATTAGCACCAATTTTTCTTTCGTACCTCAAAATAGATATTAGATACATTTGTTTGCGAGTACCTCAAAATAGTTATTAGAAATTATACGAGTTTTTGTACCTTCCATGAGCAGGTTTTGGCTGGCCTCTTGGTAGAGGTGGTAGGAAAAATAGTGATGACAGCAAGGGGAGAGAGAGTTTATGAGCTTTAATTGTCTGTCTGTCTGTCTATCTATCTATCTACCTACCTACCTGTCTGTCTATCTTCTATCTACCATCTATCTATCAATCAATCATCTGTCATCTATCTATCTCTCTATCGTTTTTTTTAAGGTACATAAACTAGGCCTATTTTGAATCATTTTTTTTATGTATTTTGAGTTATTTGTATTTTCCAGCTAATTTTGCTCAAATAATTTGTTTGTGTCAGTAATTTTCCTTTTAGATACCTGCTATATTCAAAGCTCTCTGCTGGAGAATGGGGCTACAAAATAGAGTCTTAAAAATAAAAACATAAAATACAAATAAATAACCTAAAATAGAAATAAATAAGAAACAGAAAACAATGCATTTCATGGTAAGAGGCAAATAAGAGGACGAATGAAAAGTGATCCAAGAGTTTAGAGAGGAGACAACCGGCCACTAGACTCATCAATAAACCAAAAAAAACCAAACCCACGTCAATAGAGGGACACTAAATCAAAGAGCGCGATCAAAAACACAACACCAATGAAAAAATCAGAGCCAGAGAAAGGGAGTGAAAATGTAGTACAAATTTCTGGCCACCGAGCCATGAAGGACAAGGAAGCGTCAGTAAGGTGGGAGGAAGGCCGCAGAAGGTCCTTGATGTATAAAGTGAATTAAAAAAAAAAAAATACTAAGACAAACTTTTGGAAACTGGTTAGGACAGCATATGCAAGAATGCATTGCTGTCAAGTCGATTCCAACTCATAGCGATCCTATAGGACAGAGTAGAACTGGCCCAGAGGGTTTCCAAGGAGCAGTTCGTGGATTCAAACTGCCAACCTTTTGGTTAGCAGCTAAGCTTTTAACCACTGCACCACCAAGGATCCATTATTAAATATAATTTTAATTAATTTTTAGAATATTTTTGTATATTAATAAGAACAATGTCTAATTTTTTATTTATTATTTATTTATTCACTATCTGGAATCTCTAAAATAAACAATTCTTAAAACCCTTCCTTCAAATATGAAGAATAGATATGCAAATGGTTTGAGCATGATGTTGCAAAAACTAAGGCTAAATGCATGGATAAAAGGATAGTTGCATAATTAACCATACATTAGCACCATAATGGCTAGACTTATGAATATTTGTTTAATTAATCCCCAAGCCTCAATAGCTATACCTATTCCATATCACATAGCATGGAGTAACATTATCAGCTGAACAGTCTTCAGGATCTTAGCTGCATGCTCATTTTTACAGCTTCACCTTAGAGATCCTCTTTAGGCCACCAGTGAATCATGACTAAAGAAATATGTTTAATATCTCCATATGACTGAATAAAAGTGTCCTGAAATTCTCTAAGATATTTCAATCAGAACTTCCATACTGGTGTTTTATTTGTTCCATCCATGTCATGTGGACATACTAAATGGGATTTCTTTATTTATGCAAGACTAAGGTCTTTTTAAGGTCTTACTCAGTATAGCTATCTACTAGGTGGTTGATTGGAGCTAAAAGAAAAATTAATGCAGTGTGGTATCAATGGATTTTCATTACTTATCCATTTCTCGTGTTTGAAAAATCCATTATGGAAAAAGTTTTAAGATTTAGAAATAGGGTATGAGAGTAGAGATTTGGGACATTGTAGCATTCTGCATGCGGAAGAAATTTAAGACATGTGTGCCATCACCCCTCAATTTTACTACACACAACCATGACTATTTCATATACGTATAAGCTTTTTTTTTTTTTTTTTTTATAAGCTTAGCTCTACAGAGTGCCTTTGGACCTCAGAAATATGGTGCTCAGTATTTCATTTCTTTTTTTTTGTTCTGGAAAAAAATATACATGTGACCTAGTCTGTAACTTGTACTTAAAAATAGAAAGTAAATAAAAAAGGTAAAAGCACTTGCTGACAGCATGTTATGGGTTATATACTGTGGTAGTCACTTGTGCACACTTAATTTTTGAAAAGAAAATGCTTTACTTTTTTGTTGTATCACATTATTTATTTAAGTATAAACATTTAAAATATGGAGCGTATTAAGAGTGAAAATTCCCTGTTTTGCTCCATGGCTCAGGAATGGTAACTATTTGCCTAATTTCGCACTCTACTCATGATCGTGCATTCTACCCTGAGTGTTTCTTACTGCAAAGTTCAGTTATTGTCTGCCATATCATTTACTCACACATAAAGGAAAATGCACAATAAAAAGTCCATCATAATTACAATTTGAATTGTGCAGTCATTTGTTTTAAAGGCATAACTGCTAGTGCCGTCTCCTAAATTAAATAAGGAATTCAGAACACTAGCTAACTATATCTTCTGATTAATTGAGGATGATTATTTTACGCCAATCAAAAAATGCCAACTTCTAAGGCACTGGAATGAAATAAAATACATTGAAAATATGCTGAAGAGACTTTTTTTTTTTTAATGGATTTTTGGTACCATAACAGCCCATTTTTAATTATAAGTATTTTGTACAATATAATAGGGTTAGAAGGCCTAGAAAGGACTGAAGATAAAATATATAGTAAACTTTCTTTTTTAAATTACATCCCTGGCTTTAATGCTTTCTAAAACTGAGATTCAATGGAAATTGGCTCCTAACTACTTTGTGAAGAGTTGTGCCATGGGCTTTCACACCCATTACCTCATTTCTTATTACCCACAACCCGGAAATGACAGAAATCAGGTTTTAACAGTGTACAATATAACCCTGATGCTCAGATAAGTTAAATAATACATCAAAGTTTACACATAAAGTAAGTGAAGAGCAAGAACTCCAACTTTGGTCTTCTGAATATAAGATTCATGCTATTTTCCCTCAAGCATCCTGTAAAACAGGTAAGCAAATTTATAGAAAAAAATATATTTTCCCACTACTTGAAATTCATTAAGGTTGTAATTTCATCAAGGTATTTCACTTGTTTTATGAACAATGTTCATTCTAAAATTCCAGAAATAGAATCCATTAAGCAAGAATGGTTTTACCCACAGAATAACCAATCTGTGTATGTTTTAAACAAAAATAAAGTATGAACACTTTTCAAAAGTAAAAAATATAAACTTTTTTTTTTTTAATTTAGGCCCAATGCCATTTTAAATAACCTTGGAGAAGAAATATATTGACTTTTTTCCCCCTGAGTTCGTGTACTTCACCTTTTGTTTTCTTACGCTAGTTGATTCTCTCATCACACTTTGGAATGTATGCTCACGGGAAATTTTTGTGGTAAAAAAATCAGAAACAGCAAAATCTTCTTGCAAGGCAATCATATTTTAAAATCAGCTCTTTTCTAATTTGCCTTCAAAATATGTAATACTTTTTTCCCATCTATCTATCTATCTATCTATCTATCTATCTATCTATCTATCTATCTATCTATCTATCATCTATCCATCTATCATCTATCTCTCTCTCTCTACCTCTCTCTGTCTCTATCTCTCTCTCTATCTCTTTCTCTATCTCTCTCTCTATCATCTATCTCTCTATCTAATCTATCTATCATCCATCTGTCTATCAATCGTCTTTCTATCTACCTATCTGTCATCTATAGTTTTGTTTAAGGTACATTAATTAGGCCTATTTTGAAGCATTTTCAATTGATGTATTTATAGTTATTTATATTTTCCAGCTAATTTTCCTGGAATAATTTGTGTGTATCAGCAATTTTCACATTAGGTACCTAGTACATTCAGAGTTCTCTGCCAGAGAGGAAGGCTACAAAACATGGCCTTAAAAAGAAAAAAAAAAAGTATATTGCCTGTGGCAGAACCTAAAAAAGAAATAAATAGAAAACAGAAAACAATGCATTCCATGTTGTTGTTAGGTGCCATAAGTTGGTTCCAACTCATAGCTATCCTATGTACAAAAGAACGAAACAGTGTCTGGTCCCGCAACATCCCCAAGCCATTGTTATGCTTGAGCACATTACGCAGCCAGTGTATCAGTCCCTTTTGTTGAGGTCTTCCTCTTTTTTGTTGACCCTTTACTTTACCAAGCACAGTGTCCTTCTTCAGGGACTGATCTCTCCTGATAATGTGTCCAAAGTATGTGAGATGAAATCTCACCATCTTTGCTTCTAAGGAATATTCTGGCTGTGTTTCTCCCAAGACAGATTCCTTCTTTCCTCTGGCAGTCCATGGTATATTCAGTATTCTTTGATAATACTATAATTTGAAGGCCTCAGTTCTTCCTTGCTCATACTTATTCATAGACAAGCTTTTACATGCATACTACGTGAATGAAAACACCATGGCTTGGGTCAGCCACACCTTAGCCCTTAAAGTGACATTTTCCTTTTTAAAACTTTGAAGAGATATTTTGCCCTGGATTTGCCCAATGCAGTCCATCATTTGATTTCTTGATTGCTGCTTCCATGGGTGTTGATTGTGGAACCAAGTAAAATGAAATCCTTGGCAACTTCAACCTTTTCTCCATTTATCATGATATTGCTTATTTGTCCAGTTGTGAGTATTTCTGTTTTCTTTATGTTGAGGTATAATCCTTACTGAAGGCTGTAGTCTTTGATTTTCATCAGAAATTGCTTCAAGTCATCTTCACTTGCAGCAAGCAAGGTTGTGTCATCAGCATATCACAGGTTGTTAGTGAGTCTTCCTCCAATCCTGATGCCCCATTCTTCTTCATATAGTCCAGTTTCCCATATTATTTTCTTTAGCATACAGATTGAATAGGTATGCTGAAAGGATACAACCCTGACACACACTTTTTCTGATTTTAAACCACTCAGTATCCCCTTGTTCTCTTCAAACAACTGCTTCTTGATCAATGTAAAGGTTCCTCATGAGCACAATTAAGTGTTCTTTGCAATATTATCCATAACTTGTTATGATCCTTGAGTCGAGGGCCTTTGCATAGTCTATAAAACACAAGCAAACATCTTTCTGGTATTCTCTGCTTTCAGCCAGGATCCATATGACATCAGTAATCATATCCCTTATTCCAAGTCCTTTCCTGAACCTGGTTTGAAATTTCTGGAAGTTCTCTGTTGATGTACTCTTGCAACCACTTTTGGAGGATCATCAGCGAAATTTTAATTGTGTGTGATATTAACGATATTGTTCAATAATTTCCACATTCTGTTGGATCACTTTTCTTTGGAACAGGCATAAATGTGGATCTCTTCCAGTTGGTTGGCCAGGTAGCTCTCTTCCAAATTTCTTGTCATAGGTGAGTGAGCACTTCCATCACTGCATCCATTTGTTGAAACATCTCAATTGGCACTCCATCAATTCCTGGAGTCTTTCTTTTCACCAGTGCCTTCAGGGCAGCTTGGACTTCTTCCTTCAGTACCATGGGTTCTTAATCATGTGCAATCTCCTGAAATGATTAAATGTCGACCAATTCTTTTTGGTATAGTGACTCTTGTATTTTTTCCATCGTCTTTTGATGCTTTCCGCATCGTTCAGTATTTTGACATAGTATCCTTCACTATGATGATTCGAGACTTGACTTTTTTTCTTCAGTTCTTTCATTGTGAGAAATGTGGAGTGTGTTCTTTCCATGCATTCCGTAGTAAAAAACAAGTGGTTTAGTAAAATCTGAACCAGGTGTTTAGACAGTAGACAATTGTGCACTAGAATCATCAGTAGAGGCTTCACAGGAATCCTGGGGCGTAAAACAAGCCTTGTGTGGAATGGAAGTACACCAATAAGTGAGGAGAATGAAAGCTAGTTATCTGAGAGGAAGAATACATGTGAGTAAACAGGAACAGAATGAATATGGAATTTCTGGCCCGGGGTGGGTGAATACCCCATGTGATGTTAAACAAGGATGATGTACAGCAACAAAGGAAATCTAATTTGGCACATGACCAAAGCCATGCTATTTTCAATCACCTCATATTCATGCAAAAGCTGGACAATGAATAAGGAAGACTGAAGAAGTGTTAATGCATTTGAATTATGGTGTTGGTAAAGAATACTTAATATACCCTGGACAGCCAAAAGAATGAACAAATCTGTCCTGGAAGAAGTAGAAACAGAATGTTCCTTAAAAGCAAGCATGGGGAGACTTTGTTTCACGTACTTTGGATATGTCATCAGGAGGAACTAGTCCCTGGAAAAGGACACCATACCAAACCCATTGCTGTTTAGTCAATTCTGACTCACAACAATCCTATAGGACAGAGTAGAGCTGACCCTTATGGTTTCCTAGGAGTGGCTAGTGGATTCAAACTGTGGACCTTTTTGATTAGCAGCCTACCACTTAACCACGGCACCACCAGGGCTCTGGAGAAGGACACCATGTTTGATAAAGTAGAAGGTTGGCAAAACAGAGGAAGACCTTCAATGAGATGGACTGACACAGTGGCTACGACAATGGGCTTAAACATAACAATGATTGTGAGGATAGTGAAGGACTGGGCAGTATTTTGTTATGTTATACATAGGGTCACTGTGAGTTGGATTCAACTTGATGGCACCTAACAAACAAAACGCACAATTTGTCACACATCAGGATTTGGATCAGACTGAGTAAAACAAATAAATAAATAAATAAAAAAGAAACTAATCCTGTTGTAGTCGAGTTGATTTTGACTCATGGTGACCCCATATGTTACAGGGTAGAACTGCCCTATAGTGTTTCCTTAGCTATAATCTTTACAAAAACAGATCTCCAGGTCTTTCTTCCATGACACCACTGGGTGTGTTGGAAATGCCAATCTTTAGGCTAGTAGTCCAGTGCAAACCATTTATGCCACTCAATGACATTGCAGGGATACTTTTGTAGGAAATATGAAGTCTTTAAATATTATAAGGAGAGTGGTATAATTGTATTATTCAAAAATGGCATTTTATAAAAATAATAGGTTCAGAAGAGATAGTATGTGAGAAAACTGCACACTAATGCATGAGGTAATTTGCTAATGTAATTAAAGTCTTAGAGCTGATGAGTGGAGGTCTGTCAAAGAAGAATGACAGAAAGAGGGGATAAAGAAAGAAGAAAGAAAAGATTGATTGTGATTAAGAGAATATTGTTAGCCAGGTGTTTGGTAACTATGTTGCTAGCATGAAGGACAGGAAAAGTAGCGATAGATTTGCCTGAATTAGGATACTCAGAATAATAAACTTGATATAGCCCTCTCCACCTCCATCTTTAATTTGCCCAACATGCTTTGAATTTAAAGTGACATAATTGTAAGGCAAAAGTGGGACTCTCCAACAGGCATTTGGAGGGACAGAGGAAAAAGTATGGTGGGAGATGCTGAGTGTGTAGTCACTAATGAATAAATTCCCCCAGAGGTAAAGGTTTGAACTGTGGGAAGAGCTTATCATTTAATAAAAGGGAAGACAAAGAGATGGTGTGGTCCTCAGAGCAGTGAGACACATGGCTTACAAAGGAGAATGAGAAACGCATGGTAGAGTTTATGAGGCAGCCTCTGGTGTCAGATTGCTAAGCCTCCAATTTGGACTCTATGATTTTCTTAGACTATGGCCTTTTTTTTTTTTTTTTTTTTAATGACCTGGTACAAATTACTCAACTTCTTTGTATTGTCTTTTTCATCTCTGAAATAGAGATCAAATCTTAATTTGAGATTAAGATTAAATGCTAAGATTAAGATTAAATGCTCTAATTATGAATAGCTCTCACAACAGTGCCAAGTTCATGGAAAAAGCTCAAGAAATTGTTATGAGAAAAAAAAAAGTTAAGAATTTCCAGCAAAATGTGCACTCAGTAAACTGGCATATATTGAAAAGCTATATTCTTTCAAAATTATAATATCCCTTTATTAAGTCTCTTCATTCTCTTTCATTATCTCTCAAACTCCAAAAACATTTTCCCATTCCTTTTTGAAGAAAAGTGTGAGGAAGGTACATCATTGGCAATGACAGTTAATGGTGGGCAGTGGGGGTAGAGAGTTATATCATTATGTAATAGAATAAGGATCAAAATAAGACACTCTTTTTTATTGTTTGTGGTGAACATTTACACAGCAAATTAGATTTCCATTTAACAATTTCTATACATATTGTTCAGTGTCATTTGTTACATTTTTCAGTGTGTAAGCATTCTTATTATTCCCATTCTGGTTATTCTGTATCCATTAATCTAGCTTCCCTGCCTCCTCCCCACCCCCTTACATTCTTATCTTTGCTTTAAGGTAGGTAGGAACTATTTCATCTAATATAGGTGATTATTTAAAAGGAGCCATAGTACTCACAGGTGATATTGCTATAATATACATAACATCCAATCTATGATTTAGTTGAAAGGTGACCTCCAGGAGTGGGTTCAGTTCTAAATTTAAAGGGTATCTCAGGACAATACTTTGGAGATCCTCGAGTTTCTACTGGAACATTAAGTCTGGCAGTTCTTTTTTAGGAATTTGAGATTTTTTTCTACATTTCTCTCCCATTCTGTCCAGGACCATCTATTGTGTCCCTGGTCAGAACAGTTGTTAGTGGCATGCAGACACTATCTAGTTCTTCTGGTCTCAGCACAGATAAGGCCATGGTTCCTGTGAGCTATTAGTCCTGTTGGCATGTTTTCTATATTGAGTGTTTGGTTTCCTTCTTTCTCTTTTGCTCTAGATAAGTACAGACCAATAGTTGTATCTTAGATGGCCACTCACAAGCTTTTAAGACCTCAGATGCTACTCACTGAACTAGGATGTAGAACAGTATCTTTATGAACTTTGTTATGCCAATTGACTGAGTTGTCCCCCTAGACTATAGTCCTAAGCCTTCAAGCCCAGTAAATCAATGGCTATGTTTAGGAAGTACCCACAACTGTGCCCCTTGTGTGTTTTATTATATTTATGAATATATATACAGTACACACAAATGTGTATATGCATATTCTTACAGATACACCTATACGTGCACAACCATATATTCACATATGCCTTCCTATACACATATACATGTACTCCTCTACCTGTGTAACCACGCTTATGTTTTTTGGTGGTAATTTGTGTTGTAAAATATATGTTATAGCATTTACCAAAATTGTCCCTTTTTCTTGTGTACTTCTTAGTGCCATCATTTACCTTGATCAAGAGGCACAGACTTCACCCATACTGGGAATTACCTTTCCCATCACCAAAAATAACATGTGTCTACTATTTAGAAAGTGATTCCCCTCTAAAAACCCTTACTTTGAAGTTCCATAGCACTGTGTTCTCAGCTCTGTCTTATGTAACATGTTATATTATAGTTGTCTACTTAGTTTGCAGGCTTCTCTGGCTATTGCCCAACTTTAAACTTCCTGGCTTCAGGTTAGAGGACATAATACAAATATATTGACTTCATAAATATACTTGACATTCTGAATGTAAAGAATAATTCATCCTTCCCCTCCTGCTTATAATAATTGATTTTTAAAAAGTTCATCAATCATCTGCCCGACAAAAATATCAAACCAATAAACATTTCTTGCACAAATACGACAGATGAGCCAATGAACTAAGTGCTATGAAAAAGACAGGACTCCTCTGCATTCCATGATGGCCAAGAATGTATATTCTCATGGGGAAGATAAAAGAAACCACATAAGAATTAAATAACAATAACATATTTAGGTAAGAGCCTGAAAATTGTGAGACCTTTTAAGGACATACATAATTTATAAAAAGCATTTAGAGGAAGAAACAGAAGGTAAAAACATTTCTTGTTTTGATTTCTGCCTAAGAAATACTTTGACAGAGAATTGGGTCTGAGTTTGGCCTCAGTAGTCAGATTGGATGATGGGACAGAGAGAAGAAAGTAGGATAAGCCATGTGATACATTGATGCAAAGATGATTCATTAGTCATAGGTTTTTCAGAGTAATGTTTTGCCAAAATCATCTCATCTCACTTACTTCATAAAAAAAAAAATCTCCACATCCATGAACACTTTGAAATTGACAACATATACTCCTCGTTAAGGCAAGGCCATTTCATAATCATAATGCCTTCCATTAGTCTTCAATTATTACTAATTCAAATCAAGTATCAGAGAATTGGACATATGTTTGCCTGCAAAATATCAAAAAAATAAAATAAAATATAAATCACAATATATTGGTTATTTAAATCTTTTAATTGTCAAATCTCTAGTTTACATTATCCTGAAAATAAAATTTATCTTTTGTCAACTCCTAATTCCGGATATTTTCATAGTAGGAATAATAATACAGTGTTTTTTCATGCATGGGCAACTAGTGAGTTGCTAGTGATGACATTTTTGAATGTGCTATAATCTAGTACTGGAAAAAATGTTTCTGGTATAATTTAAAACTAATGGAACATAAACTCACTTAGTACTGTCAAAGTCTCAATATTTGACTTGTCAGAGAAAAAACTGGTGATTACCCCTGAACATATTTGTATATTATAATTGCTATTTATCTCGAAGGTTTCAACTGTGGTTTCAACTGTGTATAGAAACAAAGGAAAGCAATTAAAATATAAGCAGAGGTTGGCACAGCAAAATAGATAGCTACTGTTAGCAATAAACTATCCAACACAGCCAGTAAGAGGAAAACGTGTCACGGTCCAGTGATCATGTGACCTGAGGGAACGAGTAACAATTTTCCTCATTAACTAAGATTGCAGAGAAAATTCAATAGTGTTCTCATTTTATCTGGCATGCAACATACATACTCATACACATAAAACTGAAAAACCAAACTCATTGCCCTAGGGTAAACCCTGCCTCATAACGACCCTGTATGAGTAGAACTGCCCCACAGGGTTTCCAAGGAACAGACAATGGATTCAAACTGCCAAAGTTTTGGTTAGCAGCTGAGCCTTTAATCACTGTGCCATCAGGACTTCTCAGTATACATTCATATGCCTGCGTTTGTATGTATGTGTGTCTGTATGTGTGTATATACGTACACTGATATTGTTGATGTTACATTCATACATATTTGAACTATGGTACTTCCTTAATTTTTTTAGGTATCTCATTTGAGATTTTCACTTTTGGTGTTTCTAGGAAATTTGTACAAATGACAGATGAAACTGCAAAGCTGCTTCACCCTCTAGCCATCCTCTCAAACTGGTTGAGTCTATGGATTAGTCAATGCCAGTAATTGGAAGACTATATATCTTCAAGATAAAGAGTATATCTTGATTTTTCAGTCACATTGAATTGTGTTGTTGTTGTTAGGTGCCATCAAGTTGGTTCTGACTCATAGCGACCCTATGCACAATAGAATGAAACACTGCCTGGTGTTGTTCCATCCTTATAATAGTGTTATGCTTGAGCTCATTGTTGCAGCCACTGAGTCAATCCACCTCACTGAGGGTCTTCCTCTTCTCCACTGGCCCTGTATTTTGCTAAGCATGTCCTTCTCCAGGGACTGATCCTTCCTGACATGTCTGAAGTATGTAAGACGCAGCCTCACCATCCTTGCTTCTCAGGAGCATTCTAGTTGTACTTCTTCCAAGGCAGATTTGTTTATTCTTTCAGCAGTCCATGGTATATCCACTATTCTTCACCAACAACACAATTCAAAGGCGTCAATTCTCTGGTCTTCCTTATTCACTGTCCGGCTTTCACATACATATGATGCAATTGAAAATACTATGGCTTGGGCCAGGTGCACCTTAGTCTTCAAGGTGACATCTTTGCTTTTCAACATTTTAAAGAGGGGCTTTCGCAGTAGATTTGCCCAATGCAATGCGTCTTTTGATTTCTTGACTGCTGCTTCCGTGGCTGTTGATTGTAGATACAAGTAGAATAAAATCCTTGAAACTTCAATCTTTCCTCCATTTACCATGATGTTGTTCATTGGTCCAGTTGTGAGAATTTTTGTTTTCTTAAAATTGAGGTGTAATCCATACTGCAGACTGTGGTCTATGACCTTCATTAGTAAGTGCTTCAAGTCTTTTTTACTTTCAGCAATCAAGATTGTGTCATCTGCATAACCCAGGATGTTAATGAGTCTTCTTCCAATCCTGATGCCCCATTCTTCTTCATATAGTCCAGCTTCTTGGATTATTTACTCAGCATACAGATTGAATAGGTGTGGTGAAAGAATACAACCCTAATGCACACCTTTCCTGACTTTAAACCAATCAGTATCCCCTTGTTCTGTCCGAACAAGTGCCCCTTAATTTACGTAAAGATTCCTCATGAGCACAATTAAGTGTTCCAGAATTCCCATTCTTTGCGAGGTGTTCCATAATTTGTTATGATCCACACAGTCGAATGCCTTTGCATAGTCAATAAAACACAGGTAAACATCCTTCTGGTATTCTCTGCTTTCAGCCAGAATCCATCTGACATTAGCAATGATATCCCTGGTTCCACATCCTCTTCTGAAACTGGTGTGAATTTCTGGCAGTTCCCTGTTGACATACTGCTGCAGCCATTTTTGAATGATCTTCAGCAAAATTTTGCTTGCATGTGATATTAATGACATTGTCCTCTAATTTCTGCATTTGGTTGGCTCACCTTTTTTGTGAATAGGATAAATATGGATCTCTTCCAGACAGTTGGCCAGGAAGCTGTCTTCCATATTTCTTGGCAAAGATGAGTGAGCAAGTAATTGGTATGTATTTTTTGACATACATTACCAGAGCTAAGATTTCTGAGTACTGTGTGCAGCTGAAACCATGTTTGTACATTCATTTACTCCTAGGACCTCTTCCTTGCAAAAATGATCTATTTACAGATTGGCAAGCCTCAATGATAAAAAGAATGTTATGATAAATAGCTGAAGTGATTATAGCAAAGTTTCCCTGAAACTCTTGTGGTTCCAAAATTAGCTCATTTTTCTTAGGAAAAGCTACATGATAGCCACCTTCCCTCCAGCTATAAAGATTAGAGCTGGTTGATGGGAAATGCATCCTGTTTTGTGTAGTACCATGCTTGATGAATAGTGGGTGCCAAATACTTGAATATCTTTGAAGATCACTACATAAAGCTGAATATCTTATAAAAATAATGCTATAAAAATAATAAAATCTGTTATCACAATGAAAGGGCACACCTGTGCTTTTTCTCTGTCATGTTTTCTAGAGTGTGTGGCATATTCCCAACTAGAATGTCAATGAAATTTAGAAACTATTGTGGTTTAATCTTTGAGTTGATCGATATAGCAGAACTAGGAAATAATTAAAGCTAATCTTTCTCTTGTCCTCTCTGCCCTCCCAATTTTCTGATAGGATTGGCTTTTGTTCTCAATTATCACCAGAATGACACTAGGTCCTGTAGGGTGACAGGAGAAAAAAAAAAATGCTTCTTATAGATCACATATTATGAAGAGGTCAGAAGAAGAGTAGGTGGTATTTTTATCGAGTGAATAAAATGGATATGTAAATTCAGATCCCACCTGCAGCACAGTGGTTATGAAATTAAGAAATCCTTCATTATAGAATTACAACATATATTTACATATTTACATTTTACTCTACCCTAGAAAAAAACTCAAAACATCCTATAAAAATGTTTATATTCTCAACAACAACAAAATAAATAAAATTTAGGGAAAAAACACATATAAAATAAATAAAAATGAATGAGTGAGAATATCCAGACAGAGGAAAACCTAGGCAAAGAAAGATAAAATGAAACCAGGAATGAGTCTAAAGACTAAAATATTTGCTGTATCAGAAGTAATGCATATTTTTGGCTTTAAACTATCATTTACATATGAAATTGTTACTGTGAGATAATACAAAGGAAATATTCAGATGAGGCACAAGTTTGAACAGCAGTGAGAACAGATTCATTCACTCATTAAACAAAGACATATTGAGAACCAGATACCTTCCTCTCATGTGTTCAAAGGAGACATAATATGATATAATGTAAGGCCATGGGTTGAATTATGTCCCCCAAAAATGTCTGTCAGTTTGGCTAGGGCATGATTGCTAGTATTGTGTAATTTTCCACCTTGTCATTTGATGTGATTTTCCTATGTATTGTAAATCCTACCTCTATGATGTCAATGAGGCAGACAAAAAAAAAAAAAAATTTTTTTTTTTTTTTTATATTAATGAGGAAGGACTCAATCTACAAGATTAGGTTGTGTTTTAAGTGAATCTCTTTGAAGATACAAAAGACAGAAGTGAGCAGAGAGACAGGAGAACCTCATGACAGCAAGAAAGTAGTGCCAGGAGCAGAGTGCATCCCTTGGACCCAGGTCCCTCCATGGAGAAGCTCCTAGACCAGGGGGAGATTGATGCCAAGGACATTCCCCTAGAGCCCACAGAGAGAGAAAGCCCTCCCCTGGAGCTAGTACCCTGAATTAGGACTCGTAGCCTTCTAAACTGTGAAAGAATAAACTTCTCTTTGTTAGCCATCCACTTGTGGCATAGCCATTCACTTGTGGTATTTCTGTTGCAGCAGCACTAGGTGGCTGAGGCACGTAACATGATATAATATCATACAATACTATGAACAATGCCCAGGAAATTAGTCCCCATTTCAAATTAATAATTAGTTCCATAGAGCTGTTCCTTATGCTCCTTATAACATTTATTAGCATGGAATATTGTAACAAAAATATAATTCAATAAAAAATGTACTATGTGTACTATCATTCCCATGATCTGGCAAATATCGGGTTTTAAATTACCTGTAGAAATGGAGTCTTCTGGACCTCAGGAAGTAGGAACACTGAATGCTGATAACGGAGACTCTCAATAGGATGGCTAAGTGGGGACACAGGAATACATAAAAACAAAATCTAGCCTCTATAATCACCAACACTGTTAAAGGAAAGGGAATGTCTTTACTGCATTTCCTGGTATATGTTTTACTTATTTCCAGTCTTTCCCTTCAAAGTCTATATCCTTTCTCTTTACTTTTTCTTGATTTTAGGGGGGCTAATTTTTATTTTTGTTTGCATTTTATTTACAAAATTGCCAGTTTTCTTTATGTACATATTTTTGTTTGGTGTATATAGCATTGCAATATAGATGAATCTCTGTATTAAGCTATTCTGTATTTTCTCTATTCACTGAGAAACAAAAACTCAAAACTTTTAAGTGTCCTTTAGTTTGAATACATTTACTTAATAAAAACACTCTATATTTTTATATTTCTTATTTTACTCATTTGACCTTGAGTCGTTGAAAACTCTTTCATACAATGGCTCTGTTCCATGGTTGGTTGGTTGCTTAAAAACACTGGATTTTGGAAAGAATGAATACATACATTTTAGTAAACCCTCCATAAATATATTTATGTTAGCTAAGCTTTTGAAAATTATTAACCAGACATGAAGTCGAGATTTTGTTGTCCTTGACAAGTATCTGGAGGCCAGCTAATTATGTTCGTAGATTAGCAAAGCCATAATTTAAAGAAAAAAAAAAAAAAAAAACAGTCATTATCAGCATTCTCGTATAAAAGCTGAGGAGCCTGCCAAAACATGTGACCAAAGAAGAAGTCACTTCACCACCCACAAGTGTAGATTGTGGTAATACCATGAGCAGAAACAAGGCTATCCTCAGAAAGTAATTTTGGATCCACTTCAGCACATACACAGAGAGATGATCAAAGACCCAGAGTAATATACTAGAGCATATGACTGCAATAAACATATATCTTGGAAGACTTTTAAAGCAGATGTAACCAAACTCTACTCACTCATTAAAAACAATCTCAAACAATAACAACTCAGTAAAGAATAAATAGAACGTCCAGCTTTTTGACCAATATAACTTCCTGGGGTGTAAATACAAAAATAAGTCGCTTGCAAAATAAATGGCTAGATAAGTGAATAATTACCTGTATGATTTAAAAGCTGAAGAAATCTTAAACTGGGACATATCTAAGAATATTTACATTGATTCTATTTCTTTTTGATCTGTGATTGGCCTGACATTGGAATGCTAGGTAAGTGCCCCTCTTGCAAATGTCTCAACTGTCAAATCTTTAGGGTGTTGGTGTTTATTTTAAGCTGTTCCTCCAGGCTTAAAGCAGGTCTGCAAAGCACATGTTTTCCAGGCATATTGTATTATTTGACCCAGACATCTTTTTCTCAACAATTTAATTAGTCATGAAGTAAACTCAAGCTCTCAGATTGCATCTTCATATAACAAAACCAAATTTGAATTGAAAGAGAAAATGCAATCTGTCCCTTTCAGCTTAACTCATTTTTGCAAAGGAAAAAAGCGGTAAGTGGACATTACAGTTTCGCTACTCTAACCTCTCTGACAAAGAGCCCAGCTACTGTGTGAATTGTAATTTATATTTCAAAGTCTCTCTAGATGTCTGTTTTCTTGCAGAAGAAATTCTACATGAAGAGTATGTCTCAATCCAGAACTACTTAACTCTTTAACCTTTGATGGTAAGCTTTTCAGGCACTAGTCCTGGGCTTACTGAAAGATGTTTTTAAGACCTAAGCACACAACATCTCTCAAAACACACTGCTATGTCAACTTAGTACTGCATGGAGTTGATTAGTTTCTATTGCCAGGATTTTCACTCTTGATTTTATCTCTCTATCTTGATTCTTGGAAGTTTAATTATTCATCTGCCTTGTTCATTTTCATTATGTATTTCCTTTGAAAGACATGTCAGTTGAGACCGTAATACCCCCTCACTTGTATGATTTTATATTTTAATTTGGAACTCCTTTTTCATACATTCTCATACTAGTCTATTAACAACTCTTTAAGGAAATGCTGCAATTTTACCTGATTAAAGATTAATCTAATCGCTAAGCAAATAGCGATATTATAATTTACTCAGAGGGTAGATCTTTCCAAAATTATCTTTCAGAATCAACGCCGCACTGGCGTTTTACTATCACACACCTTCCTGAGTAAGTTTTCCCTCCCTTTAGTCGATAGGCACTTCACACACAAACAGAGGCTTATTTACTTTCCACCATTAATGTCATGGGCACATTGCCATCGAGTCGATTCCAACTCAGGGACCCTATAGGACAGAACAGAACTTCACCATGGGATTTCCAAGGCTATAATCTTTACAGAAGCAGATTGCCGTGTCTTTTTCCCACAAAGCAGCAGATGGGTTTGAACTGCCAGCCTTTTGGTTAGCAGCTGAGTGCTTTAACCACTGCACCACCACAGCTGTCATGAAAGATAGTCACTTTTTTTTTAATTTTATGCCACATTTATGAATACAGAAAGCTGTATTCCTTGGGGGTAATATATCACATTGATTTATTCTTAAGCGTCACAAAAGACTTTTCTTCTGTCACTTCCCCTTGCAATCATTATCTCTGCCACGGATAAGGATAAAGAACAGTAGTTGAGCCTGAAGAACTAAGACTTCCTTTGCTGTGAGACCAGAGCTGGATGGTTCCTAGATATCATTACTAAATACTTCAGTCAGGGTCTCATTAGATGGATCTTGATCAAAAGCATGAATATGTGGAAGAGACTTTCAAATTTTTATGGAATCCAGACTTACTGAACCCACTAAGAATGGAACAACCTCAGAATCTAATGCCTTGAAATAATTTTTAAATCTTGAACCAAAACGGTCCCCTGAAGTCATCACTACCCAAACAATAGTTTGGCTCAATTCATAAAAAAAAAAAAATCTACCTGGAGCATAGCCCACTATTAAATAATTATCTATATGAGATCAAAATGGCAACGGTAACTCTAAAACGTAGATGAGAAGTTGGGGGGGGCACAGAATCTAAATAAAAAATGGTGAAATAATTTAGATAGAGGTAATAAAAATGATGACTCACTGTGACAAGTGTAACCTATGTCAATGAATTGTACACGTAGAAATTGTTAAATGAGGTTATGTTTTGCTGTGTATATTTTCGCCAAAATAAAATAAATATTTAAAAAAAAAAAGAAAAGTTGTTGATACATTTGAAGTTTCGGCTGGCAGGGCTGGTTACAGAATGAACATTTAGAAGTGATAAACCCCCAGTGCCGTCGAGTGATTCCTACTCATACCGACCCTACAGGACAGAGTAGAACTGCCCCGTAGAGTTTCCAAAGAGTGCCTGGCGGATTTGAACTGCTGACCTTTTCGTTAGCGGCCAGTAGCACTTAACCACTATGCTACCAGGGTTTCCTTAGAAGCAATAATCCCGTAAATCCCTCTGGCATGTAACAGGCAAGCAGAATGCAGACATGCATTGGGCTTCTAACGAATTCCCCAAGAATCTTAATGGTTTAGAATAAAAACAGAAGTGCTTTAATATCCCACTCCTCACGCAAAAACTTCATATCTGTGAAATGTTTAGTCAGGGTCCTTGTCCAAAAATCTTTACGTTTCTGCATGAGTGTATGGTATTCTAGGAATGGACCCATAATTAAAAATGATTTTAGGTAAGCAATGAAAGCACAGGAGTTTGATCATAAATAAGAATAAATAAGACTAAGTCAATGAAAAGTTGCTTTAATTACTGCCTGATGTAGATTTTCCCTAAAAAACATTATTTTCTTCTGTTTGCATCTACAGTTTCTCTTTTCTGATGTCTGTACACAAAATTCCTTAGCCATTATTTGATTCCTTTTGCCTTTACTTAAATAGCAATATAAATGATATAGACTTAAAAAAAATAAAATAAAAAATGAGCTAACAACACTAATAGGACGCCAACTCCTGCTCCAGTGCTATTCTAGATGGTTCTGTACCAAAGCTGATAGGGAAATTCTATTTCATGAAATTAGATCCTTGACTGGATTGAACCTTAGGAGGATTCAGTAATCGACACTAAGGTTTATGAGACCTGAAAACGGTTACTTTTTCGTGAAATACATGACCTCCACCAACTGTCTGTCTACTGATAATTAATATCATTTTATGGGAAAAAAAATAAAAAACCCTGATGGATATACGTTGATTTCAATTCATACTGAGGTACAGATTGTGAAAGACACAGTGTTTACTTGAATCAAGTTTAACTTTGAGGAAGAAACATCTCAGGGTAGGTGGCTAAGTGGTTCCACAGAAACAGGGAAAATAAAGTAGGAAAAAAGGGAGTCCCTAGAAACAAAGACAGATTTTAAAATTTGCTTCTCATTTGTGCTGATTCAATATTTGTATTTATTTATATGTAAAAAGCATATACAGGTTTTCTCCACGTAGACATTTACAATTTCTAGGACACCAATAACAGCTATATTATTAGCAAACAATCCCCAAAACTGTCAAAGCTATCTTGCTATCACACTTTATTTCTCTCTTTCAATTTTTAATGTATACTGTCAACTCCTAATTGGGAGCACAAGTGTACAAATTCAAGAAATGGTCATTTTAATAAAAATAGCCAAACCCCTGGAAAACCTAATGTAAAATGAGAGAAAGCAGTAATACGTAATACTATGAGGCAAGAGGGATATATCTGAATATTTCAATATTTTAAAATGTATAATTAAAAGTATGTTGGAGAATTTAATTTTTTTCTGGAAATATATATATTACTACTATTGTCTCAAAAATAATAAGAATATTTGAGTAATAAAACTGGAAAAAACATATATACTCATAAATATGCAGCAATAAGAGTTGTCAAGGGTCGTGTGAATTTACTGAAACATCATTTTCTACATCTCAACATCTGAAGAGAAAAGGGATGTTTATGAAATGGCCTTGCAATCAATCTAAAGCTTCTCATTAAATCCTAGAACAAAATAAATTTCAGCTGGATTAAAAATAATAAACTACATACACATAAAAATAAGTATTTACTTTTTATATGATTATAATTTTTTTTTAATATTTGAAAGGGCTTTCTAAATACTGTAAAGCCAAATTTTTATAATGTTGACATAAAAAGCTAAAATGCTTTATACAAAAATTAAAAATTTAAAAATTCATTAAGAAAATCTGAGGGAACATTTTTATAATAAGGAACCAAAGAACATAAAGGGAGATGTTTCAAATTCACTATATTGACACTAACACCTCCAAAGATAAATAGTTGATTGGAAACAGACACTACATGATTGAAGCAATGCTTGTAGTATTTCTAGTAAACAAGTATACCAAAAAAATTAATTATTGTTGTTGGTAGGTGCTGTCAAGTCGGTTCCGACTCATAGCAACCCTATGTTCAACACAACGAAACAGTGCCTGATCCTGCTCCATACTCACAATTGTTGCTATGTTTGAGTCCACTGTTGTAGCCACTGTGTCAGTCTATTTCATGGAGTGTCTTCCTCTTTTTAGCTGACCCTCTACTTACCAAGCATGATGTCCTTCTCCAAGGACTGATTCCTTCTGATAACATGTCCAAAGAATATGAGATGAAGTCTGCCCATCTTTGCTTCCAAGCACCATTCTGGCTGTACTTCCAAGACAGATTTGTTTGTTCTTTTGGCAGTCTATGGTATATTCAATATTCTTCGCCAAGGCCACAACTCAAAGGCATCAATTCTTCTTCAGTCTTCCGTATTCATTTTCCACCTTTCACGTTTATATGAGGCAGCTGAAAACACCATGGCTTGGGTCAGGAGTACCTTAGTCCTTAAAGTGACATCATTGCTTTTTAAGACTTTAAAGAGGTCTTTCTCCAGCAGATTTGCCCAATGCAATGCATCCTTCTATTTCTTGATAGCTGTTTCCATGAATGTTGATTGTGGATCCAAGCAAAATGAAATCCTTGACAGCTTCGATCTTTTTCTGTTTATCATGATGCTGCTTTTATTGGTCCAGTTGTGAGAATTTTTGTTTTCTTTATGTTGAGGTGTAATCCATACTGAAGGCTGTAGTCTTAAGATCTTGATCAGTAAGTGCTTCAAGTCCTCTTAACTTTCAGCAAGCAAAGTTATATCATCTGCAAATCAAAAGTTGTTAATGAGTTTTCCTCCAATCCTGATGCCGAATTCTTTGTCATATAGTCCAGCTTCTCAGATTATTTGTTCAACGTACAGATTGAATAAGTATGGTAAAAGGATAGAACCCTGACACACACCTTTCCTGACTTTAAACCATGCAGTACCCCCTTGTTCTGTTCAAAGGACTGCCCCTTGATCTATGTACAGGTCCCTCATGAGCACAATTAAGTTGTTTTGGAATTCTCATTTTTTTGCAATATTACCCATAATTTGTTATGATCTATTAGAAGAACAATAGAACACCACTTTCAATCTCTCTTCTAACTGTTATTTTAAAATAATGATATTCATTATAAAAGCAATTTAAAAACATGTGTTACAGTTCTTTAAAATACTTATATGTTTTGGTAATATAAGAAAGAAATTAATCACATCTTGGCCAGTTTTATAAATTATTTCATCATTGTAGTACTTACAACAACAAAAATTTGACAGAAATAAAATATCTAAAAATAGGAAATACATTTAATTGTAATATACAATTTAAAATATTACAATTGTTAAAATAATATTGGATTGTTTTAACATTATAATATTAAGTGGCAAAAAAATATGCTATAACTAATTTCTATTCAGTTTGATTAAATACACAAACACAGGGAGAAAACATTAAAAAATTTTAAAAACCAAAACCCATTGTTGTTGAGTCAATTCCAACTCACAGCAACCCTATAGGTCAGAGTAGAGCTGTCCCATAGAGTTCCAAGGTATGCCTGGTGGATTTGAACTGGTGATCTTTTGGTTAGCAGACATAGGTCTTAACTACTACGCCACCAAAGTTTTCTAAAAACTGTTAGGAGTGATTACATTTGCATTATGGTTGGGTGATTCCATAGCCAAATTTAAAGAGCCATGAGATGTCTGGATGGACGCTGGATGGTAATATTATGTATGTGTGTTAACATTTTTTGACAACATTTTTCTCAGGTCAGGTAAAGCCTGTAAAGAGTGAAATCTTCTAGTTTTCTTTCAATTTCTTGAGATTTCTGGGAGCCCAGGTACAAGCAAGAACTAGTTCACATGATTTGAACTAAAGATCATGTGAATTCTCTGAATTATACTTACTTAGTAAGAAATTTTCAATATATGGGTCATCCATGACTTGGTGGTACGGCTCAAAGGTTTCTGTTAGAAGAACCAGCAAGTTTCTCAACGCTGCTGCCTATTACAATCACCTGGAAGCTTTTAACAAATGATTATGTCCTGACACCACCTGAAACCAATTAATACAGAACATTTGGGCATAAAGCCAGGGCATCTTTGCAAAAGATCCCTAAGTAATTCTAATATTCAGTCAAACTTTAAAAAAAAAAAAGACTAGAAAAACATTAGCTATCACTTTCTGCTTTAACCTGTGAACTTTAGATCAGACCCAGACTGACAGAGCTGGAACAAAGGTGATAATAACTAATATTTTAAATCAGTCCTTAGGCATCATTTCTCCTAATCCAAACCATCCTTAAAGCCCCCTCAGGAAGAAGAAAAGATGGAAAAAGCAGAGATATATGACTGTCAGGGATGAGATGCCTTCTTTCCAGCAATGCCCAAGACAGCTGGATGCCAGTTCAGGCTGCTCACGCTGCAGGGTAGAAGCAGAGAAGCAGAAGGCAGTCAGAGCCAGAGGAAGCTTACGGTTAGTTGAGTTGTGACCAAGTTTTCCTGTTATCTCATACTTTGACATCCTTCATCCTATGACTATTTTACAACCTAGAAAAGCCAAGGTAAAATCACGTCTGAAATCATACAGGATTACTCTGAATTCCTGGGGAGCAGCACCAGCCCAAGACGAAAACCAGTCTCAACTGTTATTACTGCCCACCCCCCCCCCCCAAATTAACCTGAGTGCCAGTGAAAAGAAACAACTTTAAAAGAGGAACTGGGAGGAGGGGGGGCCAAGATGGCTGACTAGGTAGACGCTACTTCGGATCCCTCTTGCAACAAAGACTCGGAAAAACAAGTGAATCGATCACATACATGACAATCTACGAACCCTAAACAACAAACACAGATTTAAAGAGTTGACCTGAGTGACAGAGACGGAGAACGAACAACTACGGGGAAGCAGCGACTGGTTTCGGAGCCTGGAGCCAGCGTCCCAGTCAGGTAACCTTGGTGCTGGGCTTAGGACTGGGTCCAGGGAAGCTGAACAAAACATCTTGTGACAGCGCAAAGATGGGGCGCAGCCCTACCCCCCTGAACTGACCCCGGGAGGGGGCCCAGCCGATCCGCGCGGGCGGCGTGGCGACGTGGCTGGTGGAAGGAGAAGTCTCTGGGAGGCAGTGACTGGTTTTGGAGCCGGAAATGCAGCGTCCCAGCTGGGGAACCTTGGCGCTGGGCTTTGGACTGGGCACAGGGGAGCTGAACACAGCATCTGTTCACAGCACAAACACGGGGCGCAGCCCCACTCCCCTGAACTAACCCTGGGAGGGGGCCCAGCCCATCCGCGGGGGCGGTGCGGCGACAAAGCTGGCGGGATGAGAAGTCCCCCCGAGGCAGCGACTGATTTTGGAGCCGGGAGTGCAGCGTCCCAGCAGGGGAACCTTGACACTGGGCTTAGGACTGGCAGCGGAGGATCTGACTGCAGATTCAGCGGGCCAGACCCTCGGGGACAATCTCCACACAGCCAGCACACATAGGCGACACGCCCCTGGGGAATCTCAGATAAAATAGTCATCCCAAGCAAGACAAGCAACTTCGGCTATATTCCAGGGTGCTACTCTCTGCTGTTTTTCTGAACCCTCCCCTTCCCTTCCCAGGTGGCTTCATTAACATTGGAATTTCCTGAGCCAGAGGGAGAACGGCTCCGGCTCCGCGGCTTTGCTTTTCCCCCTTTTTTTTTTTTTTGTCTTTTTCTAACCCATTCTTCCAGCCTGAGAGAAGCAACCACAAAAAACCCAGGGACCAAAAATCCTTCCCTAATTGGACTAAAAACACAGAACCAGCTCCAGCCAAGCATATATGATCCAAATCTCAGGCTTTCATCCTTACAGGGAACAAGGTGGCTATTATAATGCAAAGGCAGTTCTGACAGGGATCTGACTGCATTTTTTTTAGCGGATTTACTGGAAAAACAAGTTTCCCAGGTCTGATATCTCTGCTTATTCAACAGAGCCCTAACTGACCCACAACAGGGAACAGAGGGCTGAAGCTCCCCCCAGACCACCTAGTCTCTTGCATTAGGGGTCTAAGGAGGGTGACACCTACCAATCAGTAGAGGTACTTGCATTGGGGGCCTAAGGTATGGCTGCAGAGCCCTCCCACCAAGGTGCTATAGGAATAGAGACACACCTACACCACTGACAATTGGGGGAAGCCTGTCAGCATCCTGACCCCCCAGAGTGTGAACCCCAGCTGCTAATAGAATCTGGTGCACACAACTATCACCACTACTTCTCGAGGTGGATAGGTGTTAGGGTGCAGCACACACTTGATGACCCAAAATCAGATTCTACTCAAGAATAGTGAAAAGACTCAGGCATATATATCTGGCAACAGCCCAAACCAGCTGGTAATAGGTCATAAGTAAGTCAAGGGCTACAACAAACAAGACAGCACAATCTAGTAGCCCATCCACATATATTGAAAGAAAACAAAACAAGATAAGACTCAATGAGCAATTACAGAATAAATCACTACTATATCTTTTTTTTCTTTTTTTAAATCTTAGTGATGGCTAGGAGACAGCAGTCGATATCAAACCACATAAAGAAGCAGACCATGACAGCTTCTACAACCCCCCAAACAAAAGAATCAAAATCTTTCCCAAATGAAGATACAATCCTGGAATTATCAGATACAGAATACAAAAAACTAATTTACAGAATGCTTCAAGACATCAGGGATGACCTCAGAAATGAAATAAGGCAAACTGCAGAAAAAGCCAAGGAACACACTGATAAAACTGTTGAAGAACTCAAAAAGATTATTCAAGAACATAGTGGAAAAATTAATAAGTTGTAAGAATCCATAGAGAGACAGCATGCAGAAATCCAAAAGATTAACAATAAAATTACAGAATTAGACAACGCAATAGGAAGTCAGAGGAGCAGACTCAAACAATTAGAATGCAGAGTGGGAAATCTGGAGGACCAGGGAATTAACACCAACATAGCTGAAAAAAAATCAGATAAAAGAATTAAAAAAAATGAAGAAACCCTAAGAATCATGTGGGACTCTATCAAGAAGGATAACTTGCATGTGATTGGAGTCCCAGAACAGGGAGGGAGGACAGAAAACACAGAGAGAATAGTTGAAGATCTGCTGACAGAAAACTTCCCTGACATCATGAAAGAAGAAAGGATATCTATCCAAGATGCTCATCGAACCCCATTTAAGATTGATCCAAAAAGAAAAACACCAAGACATATTATCATCAAACTTGCCAAAACCAAAGATGAAGAGAAAATTTTAAAAGCAGCCAGGAATAAAAGAAAGGTTTCCTTCAAGGGAGAATCAATAAGAATAAGTTCAGACTACTCAGCAGAAACCATGCAGGCAAGAAGGCAATGGGATGACGTATACAGAGCACTGAAGGAGAAAAACTGCCAGCTAAGGATCATATATCCCACAAAACTCTCTCTGAAATATGAAGGCAAAATTAAGATATTTACAGATAAACACAAGCTTAGAGAATTTGCAAAAACCAAACCAAAGCTACAAGAAATACTAAAGGAAATTGTTTGGTCAAAAACCAATAATATCAGATACCAGCACAACACAAGGTCACAGAACAGAACATCCTGATATCAACTCAAATAGGGAAACGACAAAAACAAATTAAGATTAATTGAAAAAAAAAAATGCTCAAAACAGGGAATCATTGAAGTCAATATGTGACAGATCACAATAATCAAAAAGAAGGACTAAATACAGGTGGCATAGAACTGCCATATGGAGAGGGATACAAGGCGATATAGGACAATACAAGTTAGGTTTTTACTTAGAAAAATAGGGGTAAATATTAAGGCAACCACAAAGAGGTATAACAACTCCATAACTCAAAATAAAAGCCAAGAAAAACATAACGACTCAGCAAACATAAAGTCAAATACTATGAAAATGAGGATCTCACAATTTACAAAGAAAAACATCTCAGCACAGAAAAGTAAGTGGAAAAATGAAATTGTCAACAACACACAAAAAAGGCATCAAAATGACAACACTAAACACTTGCTTATTTATAATTACGCTGAATGTAAATGGACTAAATGCACCAATAAAGAGACAGAGAGTCTCGGACTGGATAAAAGAGGAACTGATCAGTACATGACGTAGTCATTTTGTGAGCCAAAGAAGAGAGAGATATCTAAATATGCATGTATTTTAGGAAAGAATGATAGGCACTATATGACTTTAAATTATTGGTTTAGAAACCTTCTGTTATTGTAGTTAGGTGCCTTTGAGTCAGCTCAGACTCACAGCGACCCTGTGTTCAACAGAACTGAACACAGCCAGGTCCTGTCCCATCCTCACAATCGTTGCTATGCTTAAGCCCACTGTTATAGCCACTGTGTCAATCCATCTTGTTGAGGGTCTTCCTCTTTTTCACTGACCCTCTACTATACCAAGCATAAAGACCTTCTCCAGGGATTGGTTCCTCCTTATAACATGTCCAAAGTACTTGAGACGAAGTCTCGCCATCCTCACTTTTAAGGAGTATTCTAGCTATACTTCTTCCAAGACAGGTTTGTTCATTCTTCTGGCAGTCCATAGTATAGTCAGTCCATGGTGTAGTCAATATGCTTCACCAATACCATAATTCAAAAGTGTCAGTTCTTCTTCAGTCTTCCTTACTCACTGTCTGCCTTTCGCATACGTATGAGGTGATTGAAAATATCGTGGCTTGGGTTAGGCACACCTTAGTCCTCAAAGTGATATCTTTGCTTTTTAATACTTTAAAGAAGCCTTTTACAGCAGATTTGCCCAAAGCAATATGTTGTTTGATTCCTTGACTGCTGTTTCCATGGGCGTTAATTGTGGATACAGTAAAATGAAATCTTCGACAATGTCAATCTTTTCTCCATTTTTCTTGATGTTGCCTATTGGTTCAGTTGTGTGGACTTTTGTTTTCTTTATGTTGAGGTGTAATCCGTACTGAAGGCTGCAGTCTTTTATCTTAACCAGCAAATCAGGTATAATGCTTTCCTAAAATCAGAGCTCCAGCCCTTTTGGCATCATCCTTATACCTTTCTGTCTTTGAAATTATAAACGAATTTTTCTTGAACTGTGCTTCTCTATGTCTCCCATCCTAGATTTTTTTAAACAATATACAACTTAGAACATACTTATTTAAGTAAGTCCCAGAATCTCATTTGCTTCCATTTTTACTTCCTGTAAAGTGCTATAATCAGCCAACGTCTGTGGGTTCTAGCCTTCTCTTTCACTAAAGCTGTTTACAAAAAATGCTAAAACATGTGACTCTGGAAGTTCTCGTTCACAGCAGGTGTGGACCTGCCAGGGTTATCCTATTTTTCTTTCCACAGTAATTGGTTAATAAATGGTCCCATCAAATCCGCATACATTGCTACTCGGAATGTAACATGGTGCAGCCACTTTGGGAAACAGTTTGGCTGTCCCTCCAAGTGTGTAACTTAAAGTTACCATGTAACTCAACAATCCCACTCCTAGGTATGTACCCAAGAGAAATGAAAGCATATGTCCACACAAAAACCTGCACACAAACATTCAAAGCAGCTTTATTCATTATAGCTGAAAAGTGGAAACAACCCAAATGTCCATCAACTGATGAAAGGGAAAACAATATGCTCTATATCCAAATAATGCAATGTTATTCATCTACAACATGGATGAACCTTGAAAACATTACGGTAAGTGGAAAAGGCCAATCACAAAAGGCTATACATTGTATAATTCCATTTATATGAAATGTCCGGAAGAGACAAATACATAGAGACAGAAAGTAGATTAGTGGTTGCCAGGGGCTGTGGAAAGGAGGGAAGGCAAGTGACTGCTAATGTATGCAGGGTGAATTTGGGGGGTAATAAAAACGTTCTGTAATTCGATAGTGATGATGGTGGCACGGCTATAGGAATATACTAAAAATCTCTGAATTGTACAATTCAAAACAGTGAATTTTATGGTATGTGCATTATAACTCAATAAGGCTGTTATATATATATATATATTCTAGGAAAAAATGAGATGGCCCAATCTAGGAGAAGCTCAGGCTTTTTTTCTTTTTAACAATCATTGGAACTTTTGGTCTTCCATAATATAAATAATAAAGCTGTAAGTTTGTTGCTGAAAGTCACCTTGTGACAATGAGGGAAGCCAGCCTGAGGATAATGCTGAGATGTGAAGGGAAGAAGAGCTTACAATCTCAGAAGGTAAACCAAAGAGCCTGGTACATTATCGCTGAAACCTGTCCTACTTCTGGACTTCGGATGAGTTAAAAAATGTCTTCCCCTGCTTAACGCAGTTGCGGTTGGATAGCTGTCATTTAGAAGAGTAAGCACTCTAAAAGATAAGTCCAAATAAAATCAGAAATGTCCTTAGCCTTGTCCATATTTAAATTGTAGATTGTTTCACCTTGAAAGCTGATGAAAAGCAAGGCTGATAAAAATTATAGGGAATAAACTATCAAAAATAATTATCAGATACTCCCATCAATTCATGGTGATAAACTTATACCGAATCTAATTTTGTTCCCTCTCATTTATTTGTTGATAAAACAGAAGAAAAATGGCGTTTCCTTACTTAACTTTTGATTAATCGACGGCACTGGGCTTGGGTTTTTGTTGTTGTTGTTGTTGCTAGAGATTAGGTTAAACGTGTTTTCTAGGCTAATAATTTGTTCCTTAATAGTAAGAAAACATCATTCATTTATTCCCACACATGGATTGAGAGACAAAATCAATAATTTTCTAAATTGAGCATCATTCATGTATTTGAAGTTATATACTAGCAATATATCTTTTTATTATATACACAATGTGAAACATACCAACAGTTCATTTCCTTACATCCTTTAAATTTTCTAAATTTAGTAAAAGATGTCAAAACACAATGCAGTGTAATACAAATTGGCACTCCAGGTGTGATGCTCCTTTTCTTTCTATAAACAATGTAAACATTTTAAATAATCTGATTTCTCTCAATAATTGTTAACTTATATGATTGTACCTCTGATGAGTAACTCAGTGCATTAAGATGTTCAAAATTACATACGGAATAAGCTAGGATTTCTCTAATGTATCCAGTATTAATAATGGACTTTTGAAATCTTATTACGCACTTTGCATTTTCTTTTGCAAGTCACGCAATAATTCTAGGAGGTTTCCAATACTATTAAATTTTAATTGTATAGATGATCAAAAAACTGGCTCTAAATCACACATAATTCATTTTCTTTCTAAAAATTTACAGTGCATATATCTCCTAGAGGGTGGTATTATGAATGCTGTGATGCAGAATATTCATGACAAATGCATAGTTTAAAACGTTTAATGGCTCCCCATCGGGTTCAGGTTAAGTCATATTTCCTAAAAAGAAATACAAGATCCCTTGACCTGGCCCTGGATTAACTCTTCAGATACCATTCCACCTGAGGTATCCTAGAATCTTCCAATTTTGTATAATTTTAATTGTTCAAGCTAGACATGAGTACATGCAAACATTTATCAATTGTATGCAAATCCCCTTTTCTCATGTTTTCCTCATACCCTTGCTTAACTCTCAGATGCTCCTCACTCCATATACAGTTTCCAAATGAAGCGTTAGATCTCCCTGAAATGCTTATTTATCCTTCAATTTAGCTTAGGTCCTCTTCATCTGAGCAAATACAGCATCTTTTATGTGTATCTTTCTGGGATTTATCACCCTGAAAAACACTCATCTGTTTTGTCAGCAGTTCTTCTGCTGAACATTAAGATCTCAGCAGATTGGAAATGTTTTACCCCAGTAAATCCTGTACCCAAAACAGTCTACTGCATGGAGGGTCTCAAAAATAGTTTTCTTTTTTGTGAATAAAAGAATATCAGGTTTTAGGTGAATTTGAGGTGCCTCCAGCCATAATTTAGGTGTCCTCTTATAGGGTTGCTATGAGTTGGAATTGACTTGACTGTGACTGGTTTGGTTTTTGGTTTTCTTAGCTGCATCAAGTTAGCCTTTGACTCATGGTGACCGTATGTACCACAGAACAAAACACTGCCAGGCCCTACACCATCCCTATGATCTATCGCACATCAGACCAGTGTGATTCATTAGGTTTTGTTGTTGATTTTGTTTTCATTGCTGTTTTGTGACTTAGGAGAACCTCAAGTGTTATAGATTAGAACTGTTCAGTAGGGCTTTCTTGGAGGTAATTTTTAAGAAGCAGATTGCCAGGTCTGTTTCTTCCTCGGGTCTTCTGGGTGGGTTTGGTCCTCCAACCTTTTGGTTACCCGTGGAGTGAAAACAGTTTGTGCCATCCAGGGATCTTATCCACAGGGTTTTAATTACCTGACTTTCTGAAGTAGATAAGCAGGACTTTCTTCCTCATCAGTCTTAATCTGGAAGCTCTGCTGAAACTTGTTCGTCATCATATTGTTGTTGTTTGGTGCCCTGGAGTTGCTTCCAACTCATAGTGACCCTATGTACAACAGAACCAAACACTGCCTGATCCTGCACCATCTTTATGATCATCGTTTTGCTTGAGCCCATTGTTACAGCCACTGTGTCAATCCATCCTGTTGAGGGTCTTCCTCTTTTTCACTGACCTTCTACTTTATCAGGCATGATGTCCTTCTCCAGGGACTGATCCCTCCTAACAACATGTCCAAAGTAAGTGAGACGACATCTCGACATCCTTGCTTCTAAGGAGCATTCTGGCTTTACTTCTTCCAAGACAGATATGTTTCTTCTTTTAGTAGTCCATAGTATATTCAGTATTCTTCACCAACACCATTATTCATTCCTCATCATATCCACTCGCAAACCACCACTGACAGAAGGGTGGTGACTGAGGATAACAGATAAAATAAGTAAAGAAAAATCCTGAGTGCCAACTGGTAAATGAGAAGGGAGTAGTGGGGCTGTAAAATCATTAGCAATTATCATAAGGATTGAATCAGGCAAGAATCATTAATGGTTGCATAAGTGTTTGGGGAAAATTTTGATGAGGAGCAAGGTGTTAGTATGACCTTATCATTATGTTATTATTCTGGACTTCTATTTTAATCTTTAAGAAACACTGTATTTATAAAATTGCAAAGTTTGCTTTTACTGAATATACCCCTTAGAGTCACCATTTATCCCCACCTTTAATATCCTTTTATTTTCTTTTAAGGTTTGTTCACATATAGGACAATGTAAACTTTTTATTGTTAGTATAGGATATCTGACTATAAACTTTAACTCCACTTTATGAAAACAGATATCTGGGAATATGTGAACACTCTGTGACACCAATTTTTTGATGCAGCTCAAAGACCAAAAATAGCAAATATAAGTTAAAACAGTAGGTTTAAATGAGTTCTATTTTATCTTTAGCTAAATTATTCCTGTTTATAAGGAACTCATCATGTTAATGGGATGGCTGCTTAGCCTTCAAACCGAGGAGCCCAAGACATATAATAATCACACAGAACCAGTTTATTGATGGAAATGAGGCTTCTCAGAAAGAGAATTTACTTTGTTCTATCATTAACCCTTCCTGAGGAAAGATAAAAACATGTTTTTGGAAGAATTACATAATTCAAAGAAAATATTTTCAATTGTTTTCCCTTAATATTGGCTCCATATTATAAACAATAGATTTCAAAATAAACCAGCAGGGCATGTACACCAGCCTGGATTTACCTAACCTCTCTCTGATACCTGATACCTGTAAGGGTTGGAAATTGGTCATTAAGGAGACATTCTAGGGATGGTAAGAGACCAAGACCATTTTATGAAATATGAAAAAAGATGCAACAGAATCTAGTTATAAAGAAGGACCCATAAATGTCTGTCTATTTCAGAAACTGTGGGAAAGTGAAACCAGTTGCCATCAAGTCAATTTTGAGTCATGGCAGCCCCGTGTGTGACAGAGTAGAACTGCGCTTCATAAGATTTTCATGGTTGGTTTTCCAGAAGTAGATCACCAAGCTTTTCTTTCAAGGGTCCTCTGTGTGGACTCAAATCTCCAACCTTTTGGGCAGCAGCCGACCTGTAAACCATTTGTACCCAGTGACTGAAAGATATCCAATTTTGGAAAAACGATTTTGTGCAGACTCACGCATTTGAAATGGCATTGCTTTTATAATTAATCATAGTCTAACATCAGTTACTTTGCATTACCTAATTTATATTTCAATAATCTTGGGAAAAGAGTATTAACAATACAGGCCAAAAGAACAATATACAATAGTTCTTGGATTACTGACAATGTTTGAGAAGAGAAATTTGTCAGTCTCGGAATTTTCTATCATGCAAATACTTTCCAGAAAAAAAAATAACAGAATGGGAACACATACACAAATGAAACATTTTTAAATATTTATTCTCTGCTCAAAGTAATTTTTTTAGGTCTTTTTTCTAGATATGTTTAACATATTTTCTTTTTCTCCTAATTTCAGTACCCACTCAACAAGGTATTCAACTCTTTTGAGTATTCCTGCTAACTAGTTAAACTAATACTAGTCAGTTACGACCTACCTGGCAGGTCTGTATGGAAACTTTAAAGAGTTAGAGAAACAGATTTCTAAAACATTCATTTTATTTTTATCACGGGCATTCCATTTGTCAGTACCTAAAATAATTAGTCAATGTAGAAGTCACATTTTTCAGTGTTTTTTCTTTTTTGAGATGGGAGGGAGTGACAAGGTCTTGTGTTAATTTTTTTTAAACACAAACTCTCTGTTATTCTATAATCATATATATATGTGTGTGTGTATATACATATATATATAAAGAATTCTCATTGCATTTTTATTTAAATTCCTCTGTTAGTAATTCCTCCACAAAAGTCAGCTGATCTGAGTATTTGGCGTGTTAAAAAGCTAACAAACAAACCAGTTTGTGTCAAGTTGATTCTGACTCATGGCTACTCATGCGCGTTTGAGCAGAACTATGCTCCGTAAGGTTTCTAATGGCTGTGATTATTTGGAAGTATATCTCCAAGAATTTCTTCCCAGGTGGATTCTAACCTCCAACCTTTAGGTTGGTAGCTGAGTGCTTAACAATTTGTGCCACCCAGGGGCTCCGTATTTCATACATTAAAAGAAAAAAAAAAATTTAAATTAGCCCTCCTTAAATCTAAAACATACAATGAATTGTCTTCCATGCTTATTGACCCTAGATAACAATGTGCACAGCCCCCTTCAGGAGTAAGCAATGAGGGGGAAATAAACACATTAGTGGAGATCCTCTCTAATAAGGCTGGAATCAACCAAATCAGACAACGTCTCTAAAGAGTATAACTGAAAAAGGGATAAGAAATTAAGGGCTAAAATTAATGAAGTCGTAGTGGTGACATACACAGTCTCACTAAGTTTTATTACCAAAAAAAATCAGATTTTAGGTAAATAATTTTATCCACTTAGTGACCACATTTTTATAAGCTTATTTTACAATGGAGTCATTATAGACTAATGGTAAAGATGATGAGTTTTGGTGTAAGGAAGTTTATTCAACTCTCTTTATCCCTCCAAAAATGTACTATGCCCTGAGTTCCTCAACTGTGAAATAGGAAAAGAAGATTAATTACTTGATAAGAAGTCTGTGAACATTAAATAGGCAGAGAATTAAACCCTTGTCGTGGTGTTTGGCATACAGTAAACACTCAATAAATTTTACCTGCTTTCGCCATTAGTGCTTATGTTTTATTAAACATTACTTAAGTCTACATTTTTCCCTAACTGATGCTAACACTTAGTCCATACCAACAAACACTTTTTAACTGGACTATTTAAAAAGTCTACCAAACAACTTTTAAAGTTTCCCAAATCTGTAGTCACTATTTCTCCTTCGAATTTATGCTTAAGAAATTGCTTATTCTTAAATTTTAATCCTGTCTCTCTCATTTCTTTGTTCAAAGTCTTATCCTAGGTCATCGAAGTTTCATAGACACATCCAAACTCCCTGAGGGGCCAAATTACTGGGCTGAGGGGTGGGGACCATGGTCTCAGGAGACGTCTAGCTCAATTGGCATAACATTTTATAAAGAAAATGTTCTACATCTTACTTTGGTGAGTAGCGTCTGGGGTCTTAAAAGCTTGTGAGCAGCTATCTAAGATACTCTACTGGTCCCACCCCATCTAGATCAAGGGGGAATGAAGAAAGCCAAAGACATAAGGGAAAGATTAGTATAAAGAACTAAAAAAAAAAAAATGAAGAACTAATGGGCCACAATTACCACAGCCTCCACCAAACTCAGTCCAGTACAACTAGATGGTGCCTGGCAATCACCACCGACTACTCTGACAGGGATCACAATAGAGGGTCCCAGGCAGAGCTGGAGGAAAATGTAGAACAAAATTCTAACTCACACACACACAAAAAAAAACAGACTTACTGGTCTGACAGAGACTGGAGAAACCCCGAGAGGGCTTCTAGACACGCTTTTAACTCAATAATGAAGCCACTCCTGAGGTTCATCCTTCAGCCAAAGATTAGACAGGCCCATAAAATAAAACACTAAATGAGTACACTAGCCCAGGGGCAAGAATGACAAGACAGAAGGGGACAGGAAAGCTGGTAAAAGGAAACCTAACATAGATCAAGAGGCAGTTGTTCAGACAGAACAAGGGGATACTGATTGGTTTAAAGTCAGGAAAGGTGTGGGTCAAGGTTGTATCCTTTCATCATACCTATTTAATCTGTATGCTGAGCAAATAACACGAGAAGCTGGACTATATGAAGAAGAACGGGGCATCAGTATTGGAGGGAGACTCATTAACAACCTGCGTTATGCAGATGACACAACCTTGCTTGCTGAAAGTGAAAATGGCTTGAAGCACTTACTAATGAAGATCAAAGACCACAGCCTTCAGTATGGATTACACCTCAGCATACAGAAAACAAAAATCCTCACAACTGGACCAATGAACAAGATCATGATAAACGGAGAAAAGATTGAGGTTGTCAAGGATTTCATTTTACCTGGATCCACAAAAAACAGCCATGGAAGCAGCAGTCAAGAAATCAAAAGACGCATTGCATTGGGCAAATCTTCTGCAAAGGACCTCTTCAAAGTGTTAAAAAGCAAAGATGTCCCTCTGAAGACTAAGGTGCGCCTGACCCAGGCCATGGTATTTTCAATCGCATCCTATGCATGTGAAAGCCGGACAATGAATAAGGAAGACTAAAGAAGAGTTGACGCTTTTGAATTGTGGTGTTGGTGAAGAGTATTGAATATACGATGGACTGCCAAAAGAATGAACAAATCTGTCTTGGAAGAAGTGCTGCCAGAATGCTCCTTAGAGGCAAGGATGGTGAGACTGCGTCTTACATAATTTGAACATGTTATCAGAAGGGATCAGTCCCTGGAGAAGGACATCATGCTTGGCAGAGTACAGGGTCAGCAGAAAAGAGGAAGACCCTCAACCAGGTGGATTGACACAGTGGCTGCAACAATGAGCTCAAGCATAACAACGATTGTAAGGATGGCGCACCCAGGACCGGGCAGTGTTTCGTTCTGTTGTGCATAGGGTCGCTATGAGTCGGAACGGACTCGACGGCACCCAACAATGACAACAACAAGGTCGAGAAGAGGAGATCATTGACATGTTGTGGGGTTGGCATCCAATGTGACAAAACAATATGTGTATACTAATAGTTTAATGAGAAACTAATTTGTTCTATAAATCTTCATCTAGAGTAAAAAAAAAAAAAAAAAAAAAACAGGTTTAAATAGCAACAACGAAAAAAATCTTATCCTACTATTCTAATGGCCTCAACATGGCCTGTGAGATGCTAAATAATTGAATTTTGCCTTAAAGCTCTATTCTGTCTTTTGCTATCGTTAAATCCTCCATCTCCTTACTCCTGTCAGTATGCTATCTAAAGTTTGTTGTTTTTGCTTTCATTTTTTAGCATTTTGCTTCCCCCCCACCCCTTGGACTTCTCACTGGCAGTCTTCCCACCCCAAATTCGTAATCCATTCCCTCATGCCATCTACATACATTTAGCTAACTCTTTCCTCTTCATGTTTGGTCATCACTTATTCAAAGAACCTTTCTTGAATACCTGGTTCAGCACCCAGAACAGTATATATCCCTAACTTATCTATTCCTCTATCATTCTCTGGAGCTGTGGTGGTGCAATGATTAAGAGCTTGGCTGCTAACAAAAAGTTCAGCAGTTGGAATCCACCAACCACTCCCTGGAAACCCTATGGGGCAGTTCTACTCTGTCCTATAGCGTCACTAAGAGTTGGAATTGACGGCATTGGGTTTGGTTTGGTTTATTTCATTCTCTTTATCTCTTTTCTCACACTTACTATACTTGTATTTACTTGTTTAATATATATCCTTCTTTTTATCTGTGTGATTTACTTTGACCAGTATAGTGAGTTGCAGTAAGCAAACGCTTGATAATTGCTTACATGGCTGGGCTTGTCCTCTTGCATTCCTGTTTTTTAGCCATGAGATGATCTTGCCTTAATTAGCTACTGGTAAAAAGATATGAGTGACATGTGGGGCAGACATGAGCCCAACTCACAGTTGGTTACCAATCCATAACAAGTTTAGACAATATTAAGTGAACTCCTGACCCATGGCAGCAAATAAAGAAAATAATACCTATTGCCAATGAGTTCTGGGGTGGTTTGGTTCAAACTGAATACAACAAATATCTCTTTGGTTTCAATGCAGGAACTATCAGAGCTAGGTAACCCCAAATAATCTTTGTAAGTATATATAATTTTGGGGGAATTTTCCCTAAATGAGTCACATATTCTGAGATAAATTATTTTGGAAAAAAGTGTATCGACCCACTTTGGTCCTAATCTTCCTGTTACTCTAGCCCAAACTCATGACCCACAATTACAGATAAAATTGACCAGGACAAGAATGCTGATGCAGTTATCAACCTGGTCCTATTAGAGCTGGGGTGTTCTGTGGACCTTGTTAAATCTTGATAAACCAAATATGTCTTCAAATCTTTTTCATCCTTGCAGATTTATTTATGTCAAGAGTTTCTACATCAGAGGCCAAGGATATAAGTGAGGAGGCAGTCCTTCAGACAAGCCAAGCAGCCATGGTTTTCTCTGTTTCTCTCCCTGCTGGCATCTTTAGACCTCAGAACAAGCAATCTCACACACTGAGCCCGATGCTTGTTAACCAAAAAACAAACCCTTTGTGGCTGAGCAGATTTCAGCTCATAATGACCCTATAGGACAGAGTAGAACTGCCCATGGGGTTTCCAAGGAGATGCTGGTAGATTCGTACTGCCCACCTTTTTTGGTTAGCAGACAAACACTTAATCACCACACCACCAGGGCCCCTGATGATAGTTAGCAAGGTGAAAAAGATATTAGTCACTTAGGCTGGAAGTATAAAACAGCTGGGAGAGGAAGTTTTCTTGGTGTTCTCATCTACAGTGCATGTGGGGTGCACAGAGTATAAACTTACAGTCCACCTGTAATGGACCTACCTGACCAGGAGAAGATCAGCAGTAGGTAGGGTCCCAGTTAAGCCCCTCACTCATGGCAAAGTGGAGTGTACATGGAAGAGTCATCATCTCTGCCTGGACAGATTTTGAGCCATGGGGCACTGCTCATGATGGAATTTTCCTGTTGTATGCTATCTGATTCTTGTAAGAAACAGAAGCTACTTCCCATGTGCCAATGTGTGTTCAGGCTCTGAAGAGAAGGACATGATGTTTATGGAGCAATCCATATTAGTTATTGGTATCCTTTTTTCTAATGGCCTCATGGTTAGCTAGAAATTGGGTGCAGCCTGTAAGAAACCACACAGATTTGGAAGGTTTTTGTACACTTATGACATAATCCAGCAAGAAAAGTTTTCCTAAATTTATGGCACCACAAGCAGGGTCTGACAGGGCAGAAACACAGCACTTTGGGTAATTAAGGTGGGTTCCCCTTAGTCTTGTTCCAAGCTGGAAGTATCAACCCAGGAGTTAAAAGTTTGGTTTTTTTGAAGGAACTGGCTGGACATTGTGAGAAGAAGTGGAGCAGGGAAGCTTTCCCTGTTTGGGTTAGGCATGTGGGCTGACCTAGTTGAAGTGAAGCTGTCTGAGGGCTGGCTATGGTGCCGGTGACTAGGAGTCACCACTGTGATCTCTCAAGCCCCAGCCCTCCACCTGCAGCTCCCACATAGAAGGCTATGTGGTTGTGAATCTGTGGGAGAGAAACAGCTCAGAGGGACTTCCTGGGAGTTAAAAAAGGCTCCAAGAAAAAAAAAAAAAAAAAAGCATATTGAAGCCCCATCCCATTGCTGTCGAGTCAATTCTGACTCATAGCAACCCTACAGGACAGAGTAGAACGGTCCCATAGAGTTTCCAAGGAGCGCCTGTTGTATTTGAACTGCTGACATTTTGGTTAGCAGACGTACCTCTTAACCACTACACTACCAAGGTTTCCACAGACTGAGGCAGTAAGAGGAAAGAAAGAAAAAAGTTTTCATTCTTGAATCTTTACTTTGGTTTGGTTAAGGGCAATATGCCCTTTCAATTCTTGCAAAGATAGCCCTTCTCCAGGATTGCCTCTTTAATTCTTACAAAACTAGCCCTTTTCCAGGAGTTGGTGAGTCGTTGTGGGCCTAAGGGAGCACTGGGCTATCTTGTCTGGGGCAGTGGAGGTAGGGGGGATTGTGCAGGCTTCTTCACTTGTGGCTGGAATGGGGGGAGTTGTGGCCTAAGCCCAGATGAGAGAAAGGGCATGTATAGCAGCTAAAGTCTGGAAAATTAGGACCCAACAGTAAGGACTCCTGGAAAGCACGGGGTTTAAGAGGTGAAAAAGGGGTCAGGGATTCTGAATTGTTACTCTGGTTGTTGATGACATACTGTGTCTGGCCAGTTCAAACCAGATCTTGAAATCCAGGAACCCCTAACAAATAAGGAAATGTGTGAGTGAGGAACCTGAGGCAAGGTCACTAGCTTTGAAGCCCTTTCCAGAGGAAACCGTCACGCTCAGACAAGAGTCAAAGAGAGCTGTTTCCAGCAAGGTGGGGGCGGGAGGGAAGGTTTGGATAGAAAACTGAGAGTTCTACACTGACTTTGTAGAAAATGTTAGAAAAGAAAGGTTTCTGAATGTATTGTAGAAGAAGAAAAAATACTGTAAAAAACATTTTGCTTGCTTGTATAGGGTTGCTGTGAGTCAGAATCGACTCCAAGGCAACGGGATTTTTGTATTGTAGAAGGAATGCAAGTCTGACTGTAAGCCTCTAATTGGACACACTAAAAGGAGAACTAAGGTTCACGAGAAAATCTAAAGGTGCTTTACAACAGTCCTGCCTGAAGAGCAGATTGGGGGTTGGGTGGAAGCTAACTCCACCCAGCAAGACTGAGCTTTGGAGCAGGTAAAGTTGCCTTTGAAAGGTTAGCTGAAAGACTGGAAGAGCTGGAGATTTGCATCTGAAGGACAGTGCCCTGAAGGGGGGAAAAAAAAATGTTTTTCCTTTTTGAACTAGGGGCAAACTGCTTTGCAGTTCTAATTCTACATGTGAGCAATCTTCTGCAGACCTGGCCTGGCCTGTTGGAAAGGTGCCCACGTGGGGCACTTGTAAAAATTGTTGCCCATCAGTCTGTTCTGACTCATAGGGACCCTACAGAACAGAGTAGAACTGCGTCATATATTTTCCAAGGAGTGGCTGGTAGATTCCAGTTGGTGATGTTTTGGTCAGCAGCCAAGGTAAAGTCCTCTCATCAAAAGCAAACACCTATATATATATATATGCATAGATGCTGTTTTCTTACAGTATGGCTTACTGTGTGGAGTTGTTGTCAACATTGGGTGCCATCAAGTTGATTCTGACTCATAACACTGTCATGGATTGAATTATGTCCCTTAAAAATGTGTGTATCTGTTTGGCTGGGCCATGATTCCTGGTGTTGTGTGATTGTCCACCATTTTGTCATCTGATGTGATTTCCTATGTGCTGTAAATCTTAACCTCTTTGATGTTAACGAGGGGGGATGAGCAGCAGTTGTGTTGATGAGCCAGGACTCTACTTACAAGATTGCATTGTGTCTTGAGCGGGTTTTTTATGGGATATAAAAAAGAGAAGCGAGAAGAGAGACAGGTGGACCTCATACCACCAAGAAAGCAGTGCCAGCAGCAGAGCAAGTCCTTTCGACCTGGGGTTCTTTTATGGAGAAGCTCCTAGTCTAGGGGAAAATTTACGAGAAGGACCTTCTTCCAGAGCAGACAGAGAAGGCCTTCCCCTGAAGCTGATGCCCTGAATTTGGACTTTTAGCCTACTTTATTGTGAGGAAATAAATTTCTCTTTGCTAAAGCCATCCACTTGTGTTATTTCTGTTATAGCAGCACTAGAAAACTAAGACAGCAACCCTATAGAACAAAGTAGAACTGCCCCATAGGGTTTCCAAGGAGCAGCTGGTAGATGTGAACTGCTGACCTTTTGGTTAGTAGCTGAGCTCTTAACCACTATGCCTAAATTTCATAAAACTACACTTTTTAAATATACCCTCCTTGTGAAAATAGTAAAAGAAACGACTTTCTGCACAGAACTTAAATATAAATATTTTAGGAAAAGTCAAAGACATGTATCGAGGGCTTGCAACTACAACTAAAAGTGAAGTATAGGGCAAATGAAATCATATAATGCACTCTAAAAATATGACTGACTCGGATATTTGGGGGCTTCTTACCTTCTCAGTTTGTTACTGATGATTGAAGGTTTTGTAACTGGAGAATAGCCTTGGTTCTTGTCTTTGGTGTAGGAAAGATTTCAAACACTGAGACAGAGAGCGCCAAGCAAGCAAGGGGCTTTATTAGCAAGCAGAAGGTTAGTAGTGAAAGTACACTTGACTAGGGAGCATCAAGTGGGCTACTCAGTTAGAGAAAGAATCTGAGTGCCCCGATAGTTATTTTCTTAGGGTTTTATACTCTTCTTGTCTCTTATCTCTCTCTGTTAACATTTAACAGCCAAGTCAAGGACACCTATAGAGACTAGTTCCTTGGCTTAACGTTTAATTACCAAGTTAGGGACCCCTATAGGGACTATTTCCTTGGCTTAACTCTTAACTGAGGAACATCACCACCCCCGTCTCTTCTTCTGTAGGGACTATCTTATTGAGGAATGTCGCCAACCTTTGTCTCTTCCTCCTCCCGAGTGCAAGCTCTTCCCTTCCCCCTTACAGTTTCTGGCTTTAAGTAAAGCAGTTATTAATATCAAGGACTAAGTTTAATTTCTGATTTCATTCAAAAGACTTCTCTGAAATTCTTTAATATTTGTTTCATGAAGCAAAAGAGAATTAAAGAATACCAAGAAACAGCATGTTGCCCTTGGAGGGGAAGACAGCACTCTGAAAGCTTTAGATCTCTGCAACACACAATCATGGGTTAACTAGATCCAATTAAATTGAAGCTTTTGAGGACATGTTAACCAGGCCTCAAAAAAACAGCATGCCTTACATAAAGATAGCTTAAAAATGAGCAGAAAAATAAGAAAAAGTATACAAACTCAAAAAAATTAGAAAATGTATAAAATAATCTGATAGTAATTTGAAACATTTAACATCTATTTCTATGTTCTTATTCAAGTTCCGTAAATGTTCATAAATTGTTTGAGATGTTGATGTATCAAAAAAAAAAAATACACTTGTTTTAGAGATTGGTCATCAGTGGCAGCTTATTAAAATGCTGCTTTAATGCAAAAAACCCATACAATCATTACTCTAAAGAATATACACACCAAAAAACTCAAATGTTGACCTTGTAGCAGATGGAAAGTTAGTGCCCCTATAAGGCCTATAGAATGTCAGGAAAAAGAACTTCCATGGAAACCTGTATCCTAAGGGGAGAATAAACCAAAAAGCCCATTGCTGTTGAGTTGATTCTGACTCATAGTGACCCTGTACGACAGAGTAGAACTGCCACATAAGGTTTCCAAGGAGCACGTCGTGGATTCAAACTGCCAACCTTTTGGTTAGCAGCTGTAGCTCTAAACCACTACCTTATAAGGGTTTCCAAGGTGAAAATAGGAGCTTTAAAATACAGAGGGGCTAATTGCTGCCACTTATGTGCTTGTGGCCCCTTTGGATCCATTATAATTTACATATGTATCATTATATCGTTACATAGAGTATTTATAAAATGTCTCTTTATTCAACTTATCTTCATCATAAAGGACAACTTGCTTGAAAATACCACCAAAAAAACCCCAAAAAAACAAAAAAACAAACCCAGTGCCGTCGAGTCAATCCCTGCTCATAGCCACCCTATAGAACAGAGTGGAACTGCCCCATAGAGTTTCCAAGGAGGGTCTGGCGGATTCGAACTGCCGACCCTTTGATTAGCAGCCGTAGCACTTAACCACTGTGCCACCAGGGTTTCTATGAAGATACTTCAAAGAAAGGCATATTGAAAACAACCTTATTTACACAATTTCTAACAGGAAAAGAGGACAAACAATATAAGCTACTTGTAACCCATATTCCAAACAAAGAAAGCCAGCTATTCTGATAATATTATCAAGAAAGCTATTTCAGAAATTGATCTAAAATAAATATCATTAACAACTGAGCCTTGCTGTACTCTATATGTTACTGTGAAATATAGTCTACAAACAAAATTAAGCCATTATGATCATCATGACATGTAATAAAAAATCATTCAAACCATCAGGAAAAAGGTCTGTATTTTCCAATAATTATTAAATTCTTCAATATGCAATGTAATGTTTATCAAATTTCACTAAGTTTGCGATAAATCTTTAGGTACCTTCATTTAATTTTCTCCCTTAAGAGTGAAAGCAAGTAATATCATAAATCTTTTCAGTTGCAATTATTCTTTTGGCCATGCTAAAGATAAGAGATATAATACACAGCAAGTAACAAAATGCACTTCTCTTCCAGCAAATTTTTCTTGAAATAAACTTTTAAAGTATGCTAAAGATACGAAAAAGTATTACAATACGTTGCATAGTATATAAGTCAATTTTGCTGAAGATACGAAAAAAACAACAACAAGTAATAGAACTAATTGTGCACTGTCATGGATTGAATTGTGTCCCCCCAAAGTATCTGTCAACTTGGCTAGGTCATGATTCCCGCTACTGCGTGATTGTCTACCATTTTGTCATCTGATGTAATTCTCCTATGTGTTGTGAATCCTATCTCTATGATGCTAATGAGAATGGATTAGGGGCAGTTATGTAGACTCAGGAAACCCTGGTGGCATAGTGATTAAGTGTTATGGCTGCTACCCAAAAGGTAGGCAGTTCGAATCCACCAGGCACTCCTTGGAAACTCTGTGGGGCAGTTTTACTCTGTTCTATTTTTTTTTTTTTATGGGGTTGCGTCTTAGTTATCTAGTGCTGCTATAACAGAAATATCACAAGTGGATGGCTTTAAAAAAAGAGGAATTTATATCCTCACAGTAAAGTAGGCTAAAAGTCCAGACTCAGGTCGTTATGAGTCGGAATGGACTCGATGGCACTGGGTTTGTTTTTTTGGTTTACGAATTGGAATCGACTCAATGGCAATGGGTTTTTTTTTTTTTTTTTTTTGGTTTTATGTAGACTTAATCTACATGATTAATTTACAATTTAAGGTAGTCTCTTTTGAGATATAACAGAAAGAAGCAAGCAGAGAGACAAGGGGACCTCATACCACCAAGAAACAAGAACCAGGAGAATAGCGCATCCTTTGTACCTGGGATCCCTGCGCTGAGAAGCTCCTTGACCTGGGGAAGTTTGATGATACGGACCTTCCTCCAGAGCTGACAGAGAGATAAAGCCTTCGCCTGGAGCTGACACCCTGAATTTGCACTTGTAGCCTACTACAAATAGAATGGAGCATAAATTTCTCTTTGTTAAAGTCATCCACTTGTGGTATTTCTGAAGCAGTAGCATTAGATAGCTAAGACACGCACTCACTACAACAACCATCAAGCTGGTTGTCATGGAGTTTGTCTCAGCTTTTGCTTGTTCTCTGTGTGTGTGTGTTTGCAGTTAAAAGCATCACTTTATTAAATGAAAACATGTGAAAGATACTACTTTTTGTACTCCAGATTTTCTCTCACGTTCTTGCAAAGATATATAGTTTCTAAATACTTAAAAAAAAAAAAAAAAACTTAAGTGCCAAGAGTAGATAGGCAACTTTTGACTTTTGAAATCTCTGGTCCTGCCATTTCTAGAAGCCTAATTATACAGTTGGTTCCAAGACAGTTTTAAAATGAGATTTATTTTCATGTGGTGTACATATGGAGTCATGTAACCAACGCCATGAGCAAGATATAGAACAGTTTCTTTATCGTTCTTCCTTGTCACTTTGTAGTCAACTCCTCCTTCACTGCTCTACTAAAGCCAAACCTGTTGACATGGAGTTGATTTCACACATAGTGACCCTATAGATCAGAGTAGAACTGCCTCATAGGGTTTCCAAGGAGCTGTTGGTAGAGTTGAACTACTGACCTTTTGTTAGCAGCTGTAGCTCTTAACCACTGCATCACCAGTGCTCCACACTGCTGTACTAGAAGCCACTAATTTGTTTCTGAGTCTACATTTTTCCCTTTGCAAGAATGTCATCTAAATAAAATCATAAAATATGTAGACATTGAGTCTGACCATTGGTGCTAATATTTAATACAGTTCTTATTTTTTAAATGTAAATGATTTTACTTAATAGGAAAGAGCTGCAGTAATTGAGGGTTGAGGAAAAGACCTCTCTTCTCTACTAAATCAGCATGTCCGCACCTCATTTCTATGTGAGATTGTAGATTTGAAATACAAAATTAATATGCCTCATGAAATTTGTTTTTAAAAAGATAGTTATGGAAATTCCCGGTTATTTTACACACCAGAAAATTGTTGTTGTTGTGTTGTGTACCACTAAGTCAATTCTGACTCATAGCGACCCTGTAGGAAAGAGTAGAACTGCCCCACAGGGTTTCCAAGGAGCAGCTGGTGGATTTGAACTGCTGACCCATTTGATTAGTAGCCTGAGCTCTTAACCACTTTGCCACCAGGGGAAGTTAGGGGTCTAATAAACTTATTTTCCCTTCTCTTTTCACATCCTTTCCTGTTGCAAGTGTGTGATAAGCATTTTCTCCTTACAGGTTAGATTACCATTTCTGAAAGAGAGGAAGTTTTAAAATTCTGTATTTGGAGTAAATTTATTAAGTGGTTATTAACAAAATCAGCATTTGGAGGACTGTCATTAGCTGCCATCACTTCTGACTCCTGAAGACCCTAGGTGTGCAGAATAGAACCACTGCATAGGGTTGTCAAGTCTGTGACCTTTTGGAAGGAGACACCACTCTTCTTGGGTGTGTCTGGGTTGGTTCCAACTGGCACAGGTTTTAAAAATCAGTTTTTTCAAATTGGAGAAGCTGATGTCCCTGTGAAAAATTAAAAAAAAAGAAATAAGTATTAACACTTGTTTAAAGAGTATATAGACTACGCTCTATTTAGTATAAAATGATAACTAGTTGTTCCAGGGCCTTCCATGCCATGACTGGTTTTATTTGCCTCGTGTCACCTCTTGAGTAAGGGTACTGGTCTTCTGTTTGAATTATTTGCCTAGGCGCTGAGGCTGAGGAGTGATGAAGGAGGGAAGGGGCAGGTGGAACCATTCCAAGCCCTCCTCCATATAACAGTTAGTTTGAATGTGTTGATGTTGAAATCTAACAATTTTCCCTTATCAATGAGATGCTAAATTCCTTTTAGTAAAGTTGTATGCAGTGTTTTAAATTATTCTATTTTCCAGCATAACCGCTTCCCTCTCCTTTAGATAGAAGAGTGAAATTCAATTTTTGTTTGAACTGTTCATATTCCTTCTCCATTGTGACTTTAACCAGAGATAAACAATAGTTCATCTTTTTGGGTTTTTTTTCTCCCTTTGTTTAAAGTTTGAATTTTTAGGTTACCTAGAATGCTCACAAAACTTCTTAAATAAAAGGTAATTTTAAAGTTTTACAATTGTCAATTGGAGATATTCTTCATTAGGAGGGCCTTTCATCCAAAAGCATTGGAATTAAGGAGTTACAATACTGAATAAGGTTGTATATAATATCAATATAATTGAATTTTAATCTAAAATTCACATAATGCTTTTAGATAAATTGAATTCCTCAGCAAACTGAATTTTTAATGGGCTTTAGTTTAAACCTGACTATATATTGTATTTCTGTGGTAGTTCTGCTGTTAACACAGGGCAAAAAATGGACAATAAGCACCGTACATAATTCACACAGGCATTTGGATTTGGTGCGGATGTTAAAATGAGTAAAGCCTTCTAAATACCTAACGTTTGCTTTGAAAGTCAGGTTAAGTTGTTGTCGAAATTGATATTTGAGAGAAAGTAAAGGTAGATATGTATTTACAGCTAACTTAAATACCTAGTATTTTATAAATATGTTCTTGCAAAACTAAGACAATACTCTAAATTATATACACTTTTCCAGTAGCTCTATTTAAATGTTCTGAATGTATATAACATTTAATATAAAATAAAACAAAAAACCAAACCCATCGCCGTCAAGTCGATTCCAACTCATAGCCACCCTGTAGGACAGAGTAGAACTGCCCCATAGAGTTTCCAAGGAGAGCCTGGTGGATTTGAACTGCCAACCTTTTGGTTAGTGGCCATAGCACTTAACCGTTATGCAACCAGGGTTTCCAACATTTAACATGTATTAAATATATGACAGGTGATAAAATATATAATGTATAATACAAGATCAAATTATGTGTGTATTACACTGTGTGCACACATATTAAGTAAAAATTTATAGTTATATTTGTAATATGTGAATAGAAGTATAAGAGGTATTTTCAAAACAAAAAAAACAGCTGTGGTTGAGTCGATTCTGACTCATGGCTACTAGAAGTGTGGAGGGTGGGTCTGTACATCACAGGGTTTTCTACGCTGTAATCTTTCAGAAGCAGATCACCAGACCTTTCTTCCAAGGAGCCCCTGGGTGGGTTTGAACCCTTTCATTAGTAGTCGAGTACTTACTGTTTGAGGCACCCACAGTCTCCAATAGGTATCTAGACATTTAATTTTAGACCATGGGCAATAAAAGGGCTAGAAATAAAACTACTTTAATATGTACGTTGTTAGGTGCCATTGAGCAGTTTCTGACTCATAGCAACCCTACGTACAACATAACAGAAAGCTGCCTGGTCCTTCGCCACCTACTAGAGCAAGCATGATATCCTTTTCTGGAACTGGTCCCTACTGATAACATGACCAATATACATGAGACAAAGTGTTGTTATCCTTGCTTCTAAGGAGCATTCTGGCCATACTTCTTCCAAGAAAGATTTGTTTATTTTCTGGCAGTCCATGGTATAGCAATATTCTTTGCCAACACCATAAATCAAATGGGTCAATTTTTTTCATTCTTCCTTATTCATTTTTCCAGCTTTCACGTGCATATGATTGAAAATACCATGGTCTTTGTCAGGCACAACTTAGTTCTGAAAGTGATGTCTTTGCTTTTTGACACTTGGAAGAGGCTTTTGGAGCAGATTTTCCCAATGCAATATGTTGTTTTGTTTCTTGACTGCAGCTTCCACGGGTGTTAATTGTGGATCCAAGTAAAAAAAAATCCTTACAATTTCAATATTTTTCTCCTTTTATCGTAATGTTGCTTCTTGGTTCAGTTGTGAGGATTTTCGTTTCCTTTAAGTTGAGGTGTAATCCATACTGAAGGCTGTGGTCTTTGATCTTCGTCAGTAAGTGCTCCAAGTCCTCTTCACTTTCAGCAAGCAAGGTTGTATCATCTGCAAATGTAGATTGTTGATGAGTCTTCTCTCCAATCCTGATGCCACGTTCTTCTTCATATAGTCTAGCTTCTTGGATTATTTGCTCAACATACAGATTGAATAAGTATGCTGAAAGGATACAACCCTGACACACACTTTTCCTGATTTTAAACCACTCAGTATCCCCTTGTTCTGTTTGAAGGTCTGCCTCTTTATCTATGTACATGTTCCTCATGAGCACAATTAAGTGTTCTGGAATTCCTATTCTTGGCAGTGTTATCCACAATTTGTTATGTTCCACACAGTTGTAACTAAATCAAACAGAAGAAATGAGGAAGTAGAAGAGCTGAACAGAAGATATTAAAGGGCAGCTCAAGAAGATAAAATATTATAATGAAATGTGTAAAGACCTGGACTTAATCAGTATAAACAGTTTAATACTTCTTGTTAAAAAAATAAATAATCTGTATTCTTGTTTTAGTCAATGATACAATTTATAATAAAACATAAGTGTAGCAGAGAATTTTTTACAATAATGCAAAATATCCACTTTTTTTCCTTCAAACCATCAAACTTTATAAGGTGTATTTTTCAGCAAAAGAAAACTATAAAATCCAAAAAGTGAAAAGAATGTAATTTGGAAGCAGATCTTTGAATCACTATACTGAAAAGTGCTAATCTAGCAGTTATAGAACTTCGATGTAATCATATTATGCTTTATATAATATTAATGATATAATCATATTACTCTTTATATACATAATATTCATAATAACATAATAGGTAGAAAAATATTGTTTACTGTCATTAATAAACATAATAATTTAAAATTTAAGTTTGCCTTTATTGTATAATTTTACAATTTTATTTTTTTTATCATATAAATAAATATATTTATATCCTATAACATATTTGACTTACATATGCTATTTATATATAATTGGCTATGAATGCAACTGGAGACTGTTTTAAAAATATTTTTTTAAACTATGAATTTATGAACCAACTCTCCGTTACTTTCTTTTTTGTATACTGTTTCAGAAGAGTAAAGACCTTTACCTGTTTTGTACTCTCTTATACCTGAAAAAATGTAGAATACTGCTTAACATATAAGAAACCTAAACCTGTTGCCCTCAAGCCGATTCCAACTCATAAGGGCACTATAGGACAGAGTAAAACTGCCCCATAGGGTTTCCAAGGAGTGGCTGATAGAGTTAAAATGCCAACCTTTTGGTTAGCAGCCAAATGTTTAACCACTGTGACACCAGGGCTCCTAACATTTAGTAGGCAATAAAAGCGTTTTGTTGAAAAATAAGTAAAATTATATTTAGAGAATTTATAATGGTTTATGTTGCTCCATTTCTGTGATTGACAATGCTTCGTTAACCACATTTTATTTATCTATTTTCACAGTTTGGACTATCTCAGCTAATTCCAATTATTTCCACTACAAATAACACTGTTATGAACATCCTTTTACACGTACAGTACAGTATGCGGAATCATCTAGATTCCTGAGGGATAAGAATCAGTATCGGCACAGAGCTGATTCCTGTGAGGTGGAGGTCAGACATACCTCCACTCTCCAGCTTCTTCACCATTTCCGACACCAGCTGTTCACCTCATGACACTCTCTACTTCTCTCCTGGGTTCAATAATTTATTGCAATGGCCACACAGAACTCACAAACTTTACTTACAGTTAAGTGGTTTATTAAGGAAGTAACAGGCTACAACTTAGGATCAGATCAACTTGGAAATAACAGACTATAAAAGGAAACCTTCAGCCTGAACAGCTTTTTCAGCTACTCACTGCTGTGTAAGCAAGCAAGCCTCTCTTTGCCATGGAAAAAAGTAGGCCCTTCTCAGCCATGCATACCCCCTCTCTATTGTGTAAGCAGGCCCCCTTTCGGCTGTGCATGCCCCCTCTCAGATGTTTAGGCTTCTCTGCATTTAGGCCTCTGTGCTGCTAAGTGGCACAGCTCATACTAGTGCAGCAGCTTGCTTAGCTTCTTAGCTGCTTTCTTAGCAGCAGCTTTCTGGCATCACTGCCAGCTCTACGTCTGTGCCCCTACCTTGGTTATCTAGTGCTGCTATAACAGAAATACAACAGGGGAATGGTTTTAACAAACAGAAGTTTATTCTCTCTCAGTCTAGTAGGCTAGAAGTCTGAATTCAGGGCATCTGTTCCAGGGAAGGCTTTCTCTCTTTGTTGGATCTGGAAGAAGGTCCTTGCCATCAATGTTTCCCTGGTCTAGGAGCTTCCCTTCGCAGGAACCCCAGGTCCAAAGGATGTGCTCTGCTCCTGACACTGCTTTTTTGCTGGTATGAAGCCCTCCAGTCTCTCTGCTTACTTCCGTCTTTTATATCTCGACAGAGATTGGCTTAAGACACTATCTAACCTTGTAGACCTCATCAACATAACTGCTGCTAATCCATGTCATTAATGTCATAGTGATAGGATTTACAACACATAGGGAAATCACATCAGATGACAAATGGTAGACAATCATACAATCAATACTGGGAATCATGGCCCAGCCAAGTTGACAAATATTTTGGGAAGACACAATTCAATCCATGACAGCCCCCATCCAGGCCTCTCTCCACTGGCTCTCTGATGCTAGGCTCCTTCCTGAGCCTTTTTCCACTGGTTCTCTGCCTTTGTGTCCCCCTCTAGGCCTGTTGCTACTGGCTTTTTGCCCCCAGATCTCCTTCTAGGATCCTTGCCCTCTTCAGTGTTACAGCCCTTGACCCATATTATAGCTCTTTTTAGGAGGTTCCCTTCACAGGAATCTTGGGTCCAGACCTCTAAAATCCAGGATTCTCTTGGTCTTGAGGTTCCCTCTTTGCTTCTCTTTTCTCTCAAAAAACCTCTGTGGGGTTGGCTGCTATATAAGTAAAATTCTTGTCAATTTCAAGGCATGGTCCTCCCAGCAGGACCATGAGCCAATCAATACCCTTGGTGAACCACAAGTCACTTAATCCTATTAGGTGGATTTTCAAGTCAACATTTGAATAGTACATTTACCAATCCCTTGCAAGATTGTGGCCCAACCAACAATTTTACAAGAGTCATAACCCCATGAGATGCCAATCAACTCAGGTCTTGTACAAAAATCACCTTTTATGCCAGTAGAGACCAGCTTCTTCCCTGGGCAAAAGTAACAACCCGCTGGAGTAGAAAGCAACCTGGGAAGCCTCCAAAGCAGATTCTCCAAAGAACTAGGGCAAAGGTAACAACCACTCAAGGCTTCAAAAAACCAAACCAAACCATTGCCTAGAGCCAATTCTGACTCATCAGTGACCCTATCGAACAGAGTAGAACTGCCTCAGTGACCCTATCGAACAGAGTAGAACTGCCCCATAGGGCTTCCAAGGAATGGCTGGTGGGCTTGAACTACAGACATTTTGGTTAGCTGCTGAATGCCAACAGGGCTGGGGGGAAAAAATCTCCCAAGCAGTTTTTCCTAAGAACCAAGGCAAAAGGTAACATAAAGGAACTCGTTTCATCACAGCATGTATCTTTGAACAACTCGGTAAAAAATACAGTGTTTATTACTTGTTTATTTATATTCATTTTTCTTAATCTAACTTAGTCAAAATGTATTATACCACCATGAATGGATGATTATGCTGTTTAAGCTACACATTGCCAGGAAATTTTGAAGCATAGACACTTGAACTTTCTTTATGTCCTATAGTTTTATTTTATAGATAACTTTGCTGGAAGACAAGTTTCAATCGCCATCAAATTTCTGGAAGTGAGATAAGGATTTTTTTGAAGCTCTCAGCCTCAATATTTCAATGATTCTACCTGTCCCTCCCACCCCGATACCATTTTAACTCACTAAAAAAAAAAAAAATTTTTTTTTTTTTTTATTGAAGTCACTACTGATATTCACCCTTGGGCCAAAGATTAGACAGGTCTATAGGGCCAATACTAACACACATGAAGGATGTGCTTCATAGTTCAATCTTGTATATGAAGCTAATGCGTACACCAGCCCAAAATCAAAGATGAGAAGGCAGGAAGGGACAGGACAACTGTACAGATGAAAACAGGGAAACTGGGGTGGAGAACAGGAGAGTGCTGACAAATCTCGGGGCTGGCAATCAATGTCACAAAACAAATCTGTGTATTAACTGATGAGAAACTAATTCGTTATGTAAACTTTCATCTAAATCACAATAAAAAAAAATTTCAATGATTTCAGTATCCATATTATTTAATCAGCCTCCGTAAGCATAATCATTTTCAAATCATCAAGTTGATCCTGGCTTTAGTTTGAGAAAATAAAAACTGTTTCATACTATCAATCAGTGCCTTACATATAAGTTATTTCCAAAAGGAATGAGGGAAGATAACAGAGAAACAAAGCTAAAATAAGGAACAAAAACATGATAAAAGCATCTAAAATAGCAACAAACAACTAAAAAAAAAAAATTAGCAAACAGATTTTTATATTAAAACTAAAACTGGTTAAGCATTTCTAATTATTTGAGAAAAAAAAGAACAGAACCGTATGGAGTTTGTGGGTGGGGTAACTTTTTTCTGTAGAATATTATATGTACAATTATATAGATATTATATGTATAATTATATAAATTTGATTGAACACTAGTCCAATGTTTCTTGCTGCTACAGCAGGTTTCTACACCATAAAACATAAAAGAGCAAATGTTGACTTGTAAACCATTTTATGAGTAGATGTTACTAGACTGAGTCATGAAAACTTGGGATCTAATGAAAGTTTGACATAGATTCATATTTTTGCAATACTGGCTTAAGTTTTGCATTCTATAATTCCAGTAAAAACCAGTGGCAGAAATAATTTTGATCAATAATATGCAAACTTGTGAATTTAATATAAAATAGCACAATTGAGTCCATTTATTGTAATATATGATAAAAGTCTACAAATATTGTATGTATAGTTATATAATCTTGGGTCCTTTCATCTAAAATGTATATAAAATGTTATGCACTAATGGTGTATGATTTGGTTTGACCTTTATAGCAATATTTAGGAAAACAAATTAATTAAAAAAAATAATAAAATGGTGGGCACTGAAGGCAATGATCGTAAGGTCAGTAAAATCTGTTTCCTTGCTGGCAGGCCATCTGCTAATAGAGATAAATTACACTCCCCTCACATGGCAGCTCAAGCAGAGCTCTAGAGATGATTTCTGTTTCACAAGGTTAATCATCATATTAGAGGGCTTTTGTTCTCTAAGATACTGGCTCTCAAATTAAGAATTATGCAGATGGGCCCAGAATCCCCCAAATATAACTGAAGTTCAGAGTAATTTGAAAGTAAAAAATGGTCACCTTAGATAGATTCTCGTGAACTACTCAGTATCCTCTATAAAGTGGACCACTACATATTCTGTTACCAATTAACATATGTAGATTTTCTAAATACTGTTTTCATCATTAGACATTTTGATAATGTGAAGTTTAGAAGACTATCCATTATATTCTCGATGTTGGAGGACAAGCTAATAGGAGGCTGGATTTACACCTTAGTACTTTCCCGTTTAGTGCTACCAATACTTTAACTCTGGTAGAGTAACAGGTTTACAAGTAATATTTCTTCTAATTCTATTTCCCAATGTTAAGGAGTACAATGATTTTACTTTAATAGCCACTGCCATCGATTTGATACAGAATAATAATTTATAATAATTTATATTATCCATAAATTAAATAAACTATCAAATAAGAAAATATAGTAAAGATTAAAATTAAATATGAAAATATTTAGGGGACAAGAAAATACTTGGGGACCAAAGATTTTTTCTAAACTTTGAGCATCACCAACACTTTAATGTGTGATGGGTGAAATATTCCAAGGATGCTTTACAGAGAAAAATGTGGGTTCTGGTTCCATTGCCTGAGATTATAATTTTAGTGGAGACAGAGATTGCAGGCATAGAAGTTATAAAGCTGAGAGGGAAAGGCAAATTTAGTCCATTAGTCAGTGGCAGCAGACGCACAAACCAAATCGTCAGATAAAAGTGATTCGGTCAGAGTTCCCTACTAGTTGTTTGAGGCAGAGCTTTGCTTTATATTTTTTTATTTTTATTTTTTAATTTTAGTATGTGGCTATGGGATAAGGGTGAGAAAGCAGAGGAAAGAATTGCAAAAAAAGACTAAGGTAGACCAACAGCAAATATAAGGACACCTAATTTCATTTTCCATGTGACATTTATTCTGTAACTGAGCACTGAGTTGGACTCATCACATTCCAGTTTTCAAAAAGCAATTTGGCTCTATTACATATTGCAGTGCCCCTGAAACCATGGGAATAATAGCTGCCCCTATATCTACATCTACTTTTATCAATCTACATCCCAGAGTACATATAAAATAATTATGGCTACAAACTTTCCACAAACACAAAAAGGTGTCTCCTTTAGAGGTAAACAATGTATTAACGGGTGAGTGTATAGGACTTCAATCAGAAAACAGCATAATCAATATATATATTTTTTTAATTTTGTGTTTTTATTTTGGTGAAAGTGTCTTCCAGAATAACTCTATAGTATTTCTCTCTACCCCCCTAAATATAACCCCTAATCTTGACTTTCAAAGTAATGAATTTCTTGTTTTTCTTTAGTTTTACCACCTATATCTAAATGATATGATTCTCTTTGTCTAGGATGTAGCCTTTCAAGGTCCCAGATTAATATGGAGTTGTTTTGTTGTTAATTGCGATTAAGTTGGTTCCGACTCATGGCGACCTTGTATATAGCAATGAAATGTTTCTTGGACCTATGCCATGTTCATGATTGTTGGTATGTTTGAGTCCAATGTAATGGGTATTGTATCAATCCATCTCATTGAAGGTTTCTCTATTTTTTTGATGATTGTGTACCTTACCACGTTTTCTCTTAGACTCACATTATTTATAAAGCCTGGAGTTTAATTCCTGTCTCACTTACTCTTATTAATCCATGATAATCACAAAACACAATTAACCTGCTGGAGGGTTCAATCCACCTACCTCTCAGTTAACAGCCGAGTGCTTAACCATTGTGCCACAAGGACTCCTTATTTTCTAAAACTATCTACATTTGATTATTGGTCTTGTGAATCCCTGCAAAACTTCAGGTTAATTAAAATGGCTTTCGTTGTTTGAAAAACATCAAATTAAGTACAAAGAAAAAATACAAACTTTTTAGGATTTATCTATAGCTACTTTCAAGGAGATAAAATTCTACAATAGTACATGTACTTTTAGAAATTTACATTTTTGATAAATACAAAAAAGTAATTGCATGTAATGTCCTATGGCAGACAGACTGTAAGGCGGCCATCTATGGCATTGCCTCCTGTTATTCATGTCTTAGAGTACTGGCGGGATCTACGGCTTTTTTCTAACCAATAGAAAGTGGCAAAGGTGTGATGTAACGCCCATAATTAAGTCACATAATATAGCACTCTATCTTTTTAGCAGACTCAACAATTGACTCTCAGAGTTGACCTGATGCTCTCATGAACATTCTTTAGAAACTGGAGGTGGCCTGCAGCAAAAGATGGAGCTGTAAGTCCTACAAGTCCCTGAGTGGTGCAAACAATTAACATTCTGCTGGTAACCAAAAGGTTGGAGATTCGAATCCCCTCAGAGGCATTTTGGAGGAAAAGCCTGGAGATCTACTTTCAAAAACTCAGTACATAATACTGGGGAAGTCAGTGCAACTTGACCAAGGCAAGCTTCATAGACACATCCAAACTCCCTGAGGTATCGAATTACTGGGCTGAGAGCTGCGGACCACGGTCTTGGGGGACATCTAGCTCAACTGGCATAACATAATTTATAAAGAAAATGTTCTACACCCTATTTTGGTGGGTAGTGCCTGGGGCCTTAAAAGCTTGTGAGCACCTTCTAAGATACTCCACTGGTCCCACCCTGTCTGGAGCAAGGGAGAATGTCGAAAACCAAAGACACAAGGGAAAGATTAGTCCAAAGGACTAGTGAATCACGACTATCACAGACTCCACCAGACTGAGTCCAGCACAACTAGATGGTACCTGGCTACCACCACCAACTGCTCTGGTAGGGATCACAACAGAAGGTCTGGGTCAGAGCTGGAGAAAAATGTAGAACAAAATTCAAACTCATGAGTAAAGACCAGACTCGCTGGTCTGACAGAGACTGAAGAAACCCCAAGAATATGGCCCCTAGACACCTTTTTAACTCAATACTGAAGTCATTCCTGAGGTTGACCTTTCAACAAAAGGTTAGACAGCCCCATAAAACAAAACAAGACTAAATGGGTATACCAGCCCAGGGACAAGGACGAAAAGGCAGCATGGGACAGGAAAGCTGAAGGGAAATGGGCAACCCAAGGTCAAGAAGGCAAGAATGTCAACATGTTGAAGAGTGGGCAACTGATGTCACAAAACAATATGTGTATTAATTGTTTAATGAGAAACTAATTTGTTCTGTAAACTTTAAAGCAAAATTAAAAAAAAAAAATTTCAGTCACTAAAAACCCTACAGAGAAGAGTTCTACTCTGAAACACATGGGTGCCATGAGTTGGAATTGACTTCATGGCCACTGGTATGGTAAGGTATGGTATGGCATCAGTCCTACAACTGCAAGAAATTCTGCCAGGAGCCTGAGCAATCATGGAAGCTAGTCTCCAGATGTCATTGCAGCCCAGTTGACTACTTGATGGTAGCCTAAGGACACCTTAAGCAGAAAACCCAGCTTACCCATGTGCAGAATTCTAAACCACAGAAACTGAGGTAATAAATGTGTGTGGTTTAAAACTGCTAATTTTGTGATAATTTTTTTTTTTTTTTTTTTTACAGAGCAATATAAAATGAATATACCTCCCAATGAAGACATTTCCATTTACTGAAAAGAAAGGTCTATAGGAGTTAAAGGTATTCAAATATTAGTTATTTCATTTCCTGCCTATGTAACTTCATCAAACAATAACCATCAGTGATCTCATTTGTAAAATAAAAATATAATATTTCATCATATTTTAGTAGGATTAGGTGAGAAAAGGTATTATATCTCATTAATTAAAAAAATACTTTTTTCACAGTTTTACATATCTGAAACTAGAATGCAGGGTATGTATGTTTGATGAAATCTTATGATTAGTTGGAAAGTTTCTTTTTTTTTTCTTCCTTAATTGGATACATTTTACAAGTGATGAAATCTTTGATTCGAATGATGTGGTATAATACTGGCACATAGTAGGTATTCTACGAATGACAACATGTATTGTAGAAGACTGTTTTCTTCTTAATTGTGAGCAGTGAGCTTTAGAGGAACATCAAGAAAATGTAGAACTGTTGAATCTTCAAAAGACTCTTCTGTGTTGACAGTAAAGGAAACTTGGACTCAAGCACACAGCAGAGAGTTTTCTTGAGTTCTCTCTTTAGGGTTTCTTTTTGAAGAGCCCATTCCTAACAACAACCTATGAGAAACTATAGCCATGGAAAAACGTCAGAGACATCTAAGTGTGTTCGTGTGCATGCACGTGTGTGTGTGTTTCCATGAAGGTAATTTCCGAAGAACGATAATCATTGTTACATGTGTGACAGCATAATATTGACTTGCATATTTTAGTGTCTGATTCAGATTAACACAAATTTAAATTAATTTAAGGTCTGATATAACATGAACAATGAACAAGTAATACAATGGTCTTGGGCTCAATCAACTGTGAGAATAATGCACATGGTGATTAGATGATGATCAAATGTTGCTTTGTTTTGTTTTAATTGGCAAGTCCATGTTCACAGTAAGTAAAATCTGAAAAAGATTACAGAGAACCCATTTTCCTGTTTCCCTTTCCTCAACCTGTTTCTCTCTCTATATTTTTTTTGACATGTATAAGAACTGAGAACCAGAAGTATGAAATGAACTGAAGCACGCATTTCTTAATTTCCAGACCACTGGGATTGATAATGGAACATTCTCTTATAAATGTTTAATATTAATTTCAACTCATTTTTAGATTTTAAAAGTCTTTTGTAAGATAATTGATTAGTGTTTAAAATATTTTCCTATAGAAATAATGTAATTAATATAATTATATTTTCAGCTAGACAAAAATACCAATTTGCCTTCTTAAAGTTTTGCAAATAGTAGCTCAGTATTTCTCTAATTTCTATGAATATATTGAGTTCAAACACATAGCTACAATGCATGTTCAGTTTTTCTCATATTAGTTTTTGTGAGTTTTGCTTCGTTTTATTATTGTTAGGTGCCAGGAAGTCAATTCTGACTCATAGCAACCCTATGTACAACAACAAAAAAAAAAACACTGCCCAGTCCTGTACCATCCTCACAATTGTTACTTTACTTTGCCTTAAACTGTGAAGGATGACTTCATATGTGTGAATTATGTATAATTTGGGAACCATGCAAATTAACTTCTATGCTTAAAACTTTTAGTGTTTACTGTAAAACTCTACAATGAAGCATGTTGCGCCAAACTATGAATATTGAATTAGAATTTTTTTTTTAGTAAAAAGTCAATTATTCTTATGCCTTGTAAAGCAGAGATTAAAGCTTAAATATTAGTATGTTTAATTTTGATTCTATTAAAGTTTCCTAACTTTACTATTTTTAACAGAAAGACAATTGTACCTTATTATTGATGTATAGTATAATGTAATAATATGTTTTTTAGTGAGGATATTAAATATGAATAAAATTATAAATTTTTTTCTTAGTATTTAACTTTTTTCATATTGACGTTTGAAATCTTAAATAAATGTAGATATTGTTTATTCAAGCAAAGAGTTTGTGTTAAAATATTATTTAAAGTATTTTTTTGATATTGGGCAGATACAAAATAGTATTTACGCAAGCATAAAAGACACAGAAAAATTGTACAACAAATGCCACATACCCGTAAACCAGTCTAAAAGTAAAATATTTTCATTATTTTATATATGCTCTTTATTTTTACCAAATTTTATTATGTTCTCTCTGTCCTCAGAATTCAAGGTTACATTATGGCATTTCTTTGATTTCTGCCACGTAGTTTTTTAATCCATAAATAATATGTTGTTTATTTCTGACTGGTTTTGAATAATGAAAAAGGAATCATAAAGCATTTGTCCCTCCTCTTTTGCCTCTGTTGGGGACATTACTACGTCTGATGCTTCTGACATACATGTATATAAATATACACAATGTGCAAGTGAAACACACCCCCCATTCAGAAGATTAATTTTGAGATAATGTTGAATCATCAAATCATTTTATGAAACCTTGAAAAATAAAAGCAGTGCAAGAACCAAGTTTTTTTGTGGATGTGATACGGAGAAATTTCTTAACACTTAAAACAAAAAATTTAGGAGTAATTAACAACCAAAATGAACAATATTATATAGCATATCATAGATGATAGATAGAGAGACGGACAGACAGAAGATAAATAGACAGACAGACAGATAGATATAGACAGATAGATAGATAGATAGATAAGTAGGTAGGTAGGTAAATAGGTAGATAGAGAGCTGTGTCAGTTCTAACTCATGGAGACATTATGTACAACAGAAGGAAATGTTGCCCAGACTGGTGTCATTCTCACAATTACTAGCATGTTTGAATCCATCATTGCAGCTATTGTGCCAATCTATCTCACCAAGAGCCTCCCTCACCCTTACTGTCCCTCTATATTGTCAGTCATGATCCCCTTCTCCATCAATGAATCCCTCCTGATGACATGACCAAAGGAAAGAGTGAGACAACTTTTGGTTGCGATCCATAAGATTTTCATTGGCTAATTTTTAGAAGTAGATTGCCAGACCTTTCTTTCTCATCTTTCTTAGTATGAAGGCTTGGCCGAAGCCTGTCCACCAGGCGTGACCCTGCTGATATTTGAAATACTAGGGGAATAACTTCCAGCATCACAGTAACACTCAAGGCACCACAGTACAACACACTGACAGAGGGAGAATGGACACATGTCAAATTAATTTATTATTGCGTATAGCTCAGTAGAAACAGACTTCCCATCTTAGTTTGAATGGAATGGAAACATTTCTCCAGCGCCTTAGAATTGGGATGAGGAGACATCTTCTTTTTACTGGATTCTAAGGTAGATGATTGCACATGAGAATAAATACCCTGAGCTGTCTTTCTGCTCCTTGGTGTTAGTGGAAAAATAGACTTCATCCTTAGGTGTACATAACGAAAGGCTCAAAAGGTAATTAATGCCTAAACAATTTAACTCTGCTTTTTTTTTTTGTTTTGTTTGTATTCAACACTTGGAGTTAACCAAGAATGCCAAGGTCACCTTACTCAACACTATAGCCTTTCTGCAGGATGCGCAACTGCTTCTGTTCTCACTGAGCTATACATGCATGGTTTGCCATTCCATGCTTACTGGCCATTATGGTTATCATCTTCAAAGGGGCAGCATATTTTAAAAATATATATTTATTAATAAAATTGTTAGGGGAAAAAAGGCACACACATAAAAAATAAAAATAAAACCTTTCATAGAGCCAGAATCTTTGTGAGATGCTAGGAAAAAATAAATAAATAAATAAATAGAAAGTAGCTGGTCTAAAATTTTGTCATAGTAATGTTTAGGTTGCAAGTAACTAAAAATTCAGTTCACACTAATATAGACTAAATGAGGCAACATCCCTATACCTTGAACAGATAACCAGAGAGCTCACAGGGTCCAAGGAAGACATGTTAGGAACTATCAGAGTGCAAGGAAATATAGAGATTTGAAGCAGGGATACAATAATGATCTTTCTTTTCTGGCCAATGATATTTCCTCTGAGGATCTAAAATTTTGCTTCTTAACTTAAGGAAAAGGAAACACTTTCTTCTCTCTCCAGAAAGGAAGTTTATATTTCACATCTTGGGTAATGTTCCCATGCTTGTATCAATCATTTGATCCAGAGGTATTGGTTACTATAAACACTCGGATCATATCTTGTACCTATGGCCAAGAGGGCAGGGCACTCAGTTCAAAACCCCACTGCAACTCTATCACTAGGATAGGGATACTTGTTCCTAAAAGATGGAGAAGGGCGTTGCTGGAGAGCCAACAAAACAAAACATGGCTATTGAGTGTGAACTAAGAGCATTTAGCTACACATTCCTTATTTAAGTGAGTAAAATAATTTACATCTTTCAGTCAGGTTATAGGGTAAGGACAGTGCATTCATCTTAAGTGACTGCCTTGATCCTGAGTCTCTAATTCATAACAATCCAACAATGTATTTCAAGGGAAAATTCTGCACAACACATTTAAATGGATGAAACACATTCTAGGCCTTTTATCCATTGTCTTTACTTCTCCATGTTCCTAAATTCCAAGCATTTAATGCCTTGACCTGTGTATTAATTCTCAGTTCCAGGCACTCTGTTTGCCCCTGAGGACATCGATACAGAATTAGACTTTCTTTTATATCCTCTCACGTTCTCATTCTTTCTGTTACTCGTCAGGCAGGACGATTACCCCCTAGGACTGTTTATGACAAAGATATTATTCATAGAAGCCCATTCCTATCTTGTCTGGTAGAGACAAAGGGATTAACTTAAATTATTTAATGTTAAGAAAACTAAATTGTAAATGAGTCTTTTCTTAATCCTTTAAGATAATATGACTGACAACTCTCAGCTTATAGGTTCCAGGGCAACAGCATTGTGGATAAGCACACGAGGGCTGGAGGTGGGGCTATCTTCCCAGATGAGAGGGGAGAAAACATGACTCTTTCCCCTCTTTCAGGCTTATAGAATAAAACCTTAGAGATAAATAGAAATATGTGCATGCCAATGCAGCCTTATAACATTAGAGAAACAGTCTCTCAGGCATGTAATTCAATGCTGTCTGCTAGTCGTTAATTAGCTTTGGGAAATGAGATCTGTTGGCATAGTGTTTAATGGCCTTTTAAAATGGTTTTGTGGCCACTGGTCTCTTTACATAAAGGTCTCATGAGTGACTCAGAGTGTCTGATATTCGCACAGACTATTAATAACTATGTAATACATCTGACTTATGTCTAACATCCCTCCATAGTTTAACTAATGTTCAAGGAGTTATTAAAATTATTTACCCCTTTTTAAACACCATCTTTGAATTTTGCTTGTAGCCCTCATATTATTTTGTAGAATTTTTGCAACATTTTTATATTCTTTAGTAAAATAATAGAAATAAATATTGCTAGAAGAACACAGAATATGAAAAAATTGGAGTTATTTCTCTCTAGCTCTCTCTCTGTTGCCTTTCTCTCTCACACACACACACACAAGTGATAGATTGTGTTTTCCTTAATCGTTTCATTCATATTGAGAAACTATCAGTCAAATACTTGAGTTGGATAAGTTATAAACGGTTAGTAGTTGATTCAGGTATAAAGGCATTCCATGTAAGTTGAGCTTAGAACTCAAACAACCACAATAATGGTTTCCATTGTGTCACAAAGAACATTAAGATGCTGTTTACTGAAGTTTCAGGATTTAACTATATATATATATATAATCAAGGATTTTAACGGAAACATTTTTAACTGAAACTGGCATTTCCCCTCTGGGACTGCTTAGCAATGAAGACTATATTGAATAATAGAACTGCTTGGTTTCACTGTCTTAATACGTGCTAAGCTGCCAACAGTTTTGCCCACCATTGTTTTTGCATCATCAACCGAGTGCCGTTGAGTCGATTCCTACTCAGCAACCTTATAGGACAGAGTAGAACTGCTCCATAGAGTTTCCAAGGAGCGTCTGGCAGATTCAAACTGCCAACCCTTGGGTTAGCAGCCATAGCACTTAACTGCTATGCATCATTAGAGCAAATATCAGAATAGAGACAGAGGAAAATATTGCTAGTATTTTAAAGAAATGTATTTGAGCTCTCACCCCAGAAAGAGCCCCTTGGGCAACTGAGGATTTTCAGACCCCACGTTAAGAAACACTGGTCTAGGGAACTTGATTCCATCTTTTGTTCTAAAGGCCTACAATATTTGAACGTTGCGTAGTTTTTTCCTCTTCAGCATCACTTTCTTTTCAGGTAAGTATATCAGCCTTCTCTGCTATGCTCATTTACTTCCTGCCTTTATTCTCTAGTTCTTTTTTTTTAAGATGTCATTAGACTTTTGTCAACCTCTCTAAGAATCCACTAGTATCATTCCGTGATCCATTAGCTGAGTTATGCTATGATGTGGCCATGGTAACAGTATCAAAATCTCAGTGGCAAAAAAACAGAAATTTATTTCTTGCTAAAACCAAGGCTCTGTGGTATTGCATGAGAGTCCAGGGCAGTAGCCTTCCATATGGTGGCTCATCATTTCAGGGTGCTTTGTTCATACAGCGTTTCCTCTCAATACATGCTGCCATGATCACTGGGGCAAGGGAAGACAATACCAGAGGGCTTTGCACTGGCAGTTAAATGTCTCGGCCCAGCGTGACTCATATCATTCCACTATTCCCCATTGGTCAGAGTGGATCACATCACCCCACTTAACTTCAAAGTTAAATGTAATGCCCCCATGTGCCCAGATGGCAAGGAGAATCTTATAAGAGCACTGCAAGACTGTTCACCTCAGCACTTGCTCATTTGTTAAACATTTTTTGAATTCTAATATGTACTAGGCATTTTGCTAAATATTAGTGATAAGAGATTTAAAAAAAAACAGGTCAGTGCTTGGTCTTATCAAGGAAAGGGAGATGAATAGATAACATAATAAAATGTGATAAGTGCTGCAAAGTACCTGTCACTGTTTCAGATGATGAAACTGAGATGCTGTATGAGATGACTACTGACAGACCCTTTGACTTTGGCCACTCGGAGGAAGTTGTTAACCTTCACAAGAGCAGTCTTTGTGGAGCCATGGCAATTAAACTCAATTCTGGTGAAATAATGAGTTTGAGAAAATTATAAAGAGGATATAGCTATAGAGTAATTTAAAATGAATCTGGGGGATAGTGTACAGAGCTTCCACAAAGTAAACGAAGACCCATAAGGCCAAAGTGTTTGGTAAAGTGATGAAAAGGTGGGAATGGCAGAAAGTAATAAAAGTGGGGCCAAAACAAAGTCTGCTTTCCCCATTGTTGGACCTTGTAGTTTTTGGTGGAATGCCAACTTCCAGATACTAATCAAATTATTTCTTCAAAATTAAACTTTTTTTTTCTTCTGTTCAATATAGGCTAAGGATGCTGAACATGAACTTGAATGTCAAGTCCCTGCTTTACTTTGATCATGGATGGGGCATTATTTAGCAAAGAGACTTGAAGTTTAAACTCTCAACAGAGGTTTTCTGCTGAAAGAGGAGATGTATGCTCTTCTGTCGTGCAAACAACAGAAGGGGTTTTGTGTAAGGCCACATAAGCATAAAAATGGCTGATGCCCTTACTTCCAGCAGCTTAAAGTGTACAGTCTCAACACAGCATTCATCATTGAGCATACAAAAAGACTTCTAGATGTCAAAGGAAGAGATGGTTGGATGATTAGGGTGCCATTTCATCAAACAATAGACTAGCTTTATTCACTTTCAGTATAATTGTCCTTTTTTTCTTAAATTTCAAGACATTATCTCTTCATTTTCAACAAAACAAAGAATAAAGCCTTTGTAAGCACTACATTTAGTCATTATTCAAACAGAAAAAAGCAAATAAGTTAATAACTGAAATGATATAAAGTTTGCTTTGCTATTCAGATGAGCTTGACAAAGGAAAATCATTATAAGAGAGATATGTAATATTTTTAGCACAAATACTGCCAGTGTTACAAAGGATTATGGTTCTGTGTTGACAACGCACCAAAATTTACAATAAACAAAAAAATTGTGATGGTTACATTATAATAAATCCTTGAAGACTGAGTGAATAAGCATTTATTTTTTGTATAAATAAATTTCTAGAGAAAAAGAATTTCTATATTTGTTTTCTGTGACCCCTTGAAACAAGAATCACCTGTTAATTTAAATATGACAGATGACTGAAATTTTTGCTCTTTCAGAAAAATAATAGCTAATAATATGGGATGACTCTAGTCACTGTTCAGTTTATCTTTTGTCTCAACTCACGTGCAACTCATTCTGCACTTGTTATTTTGATTTTTCAGTCTTAAGCTATTACATATAAATCCCACTATTTATTTATTTCACCAACAAATAATGCTCTTTTTCAACTCCTGATAAAACAACATATGCTGGTATCTATATGTGCAATTTTTAAGTGAAAATGCTGACAAAGTGAAGAATTAAGTTTTTCTCACAAGGTTTATCCCTTTACTGCACTGTTGCCTCTAGAGTTGTTTTTAGGAACTTGCAGAGGTGATATTACTCTAATTGGACACACCTGTGTTCATACTAGGAATCTGTATTTACTGACCCTAGCCTTGGATATGTTCTCTAATTCTGATGCATAAAATGGCATAAAATCCACTTGATAAGCTGATATAAAAGTTACTTGATAGAATGTATATAAAATATTAAATGCAGGTATATTGAATATTCAATAAGTAATAGTTCTTATTTTTTCCTATCAGCATCACCTTTGAACCTGGATAACTCACTTATTCAGGCTAACACTGAGAATGTAAAGACATACAAAGATAATAGATGAGAGATTTAAAATTAAAACATATTTGAGGAAAGGTGAGCATTTATCATGCTCCCTCCTGAAAACATTATTAACATGTTAGTAAAATAATAATAGTTACAATAGTAAATTGCATATTCATAAAAGCAAAAAGATAACAAAGGGAAAAACAGCAAATACAGGCACAGTATTACAGTAAAGCAAATAAAAATTAAAGAACTTACACAGAGCAATAATAATCTCTAGAAGGAAAATAGGTCTTTTGGATCCCTTCTTTTTGTTTGGAAACAGGATTGTAATTGAATGCCTTTGCAGGAAAGATAAAGTAATGAGATTTCCTAAGTGGAGACCATGACTCCTAATTTGGGAGTTGGCACAGTTAGTCACAGCCTTGCTGAGACACATTCATTCTCTATATCATAGAGTCCTAGAAATAGGGCATTAATTTCAGCTTCATTGTCATTCTCAATAAGCAGGCCATCCTCCTTCATTCTGTGTTTTCATCATTTTATTTTCAAAAGAATTTGAACCACAGTACATGAAGATGCTCTGTGAAGAATGTAAAAAGTTATTGCCTAAAACTAAGTATCTGTTGTGGTATACTATTGATGCCAAGTTTTTCCAACAAGTCTTTTCTCTAATATTATTTTTCTGTATATAAAGGAAGTTAAACTGATGGTAAAGCAAGCAAATGGAAACAAGAAAAAGGAAAGGCTATCTTTCCATTAAAAAAAAAAAAATCTGCTTAATCGGTTAAATCATGAAAGGGGCATATAAATGTACGAATGTGGTAGGCAAAATTTGTGTTTTGATCTATCTCAGAAGAAGAGATTGGGAAATAAAAAAGTTCAGAGTATCAAAATGTTTTCATTTTGAATTTCCAATTCCAAAGGTAAAAATAACTCAACCTAAAAAAGTAGATGTAGAAGTTCAGCGTTATAGAAAAAAAAAAAAAAGTCATTCTCTGAAGGTTTGTGTGATGTTCAATGAGTAATGAATAATTGTCTTTTTGGGGAATTTAGATGTTATTAATGTATCTGGGGAAAAAAGATAAAATGGAATAGGTATGTTCATTCATAAAAAAATATTTGAAAGGAATACCAAATTCTGTTATTTTTTTTAGAAATTTTATTGTATATTTAAAACTTGTACTTTGCATTTTTAGCAGGCTTGTTTTCCTTAAGTGCCTTATCTAAAAAATAGATGTGTTGGGGTCAAATTCTGCAATAAAAACCCTTTATGTTTCATATAATATTTTCTAAGTACATGAATGACAGTTTCCTGTCTTTGAAAAAATGTAATTTTAATCTAATCCTTGTTTAAGAATGTATTAATTACATATTAGGAGGAATGTGCTTTTGAACTGCATTCTTCCATCTAAAATTCTCATCAAATTATGGCAATAAAAAGCAATTTTTTTCAGGAAGCTATTATGTCATGGATATCCATATCAAAGCCAGCCTCCCTAATTTTCTTTTCCTGATAAAATTCAGACTTCTTTTTGAAAAAAAAAAAGTGATCAAATGCTGAGACTATAATAGGGTCATGCTATCTCAGTCATCAGGAAGGAAAATCCTTTCAGAAATATAATGAGAAGTATTTCTTATTTCCTGACTAGCTCTATTTTTGAAGAAAGTTTTCACACTGTATTTTTACAATGTTAAGCTTTGTGATGTAAAATTTCTCACTAAACTCTCTAGCTCTGTAAAATACCCTCTTTGTAAAGCTCCAGCATCTATAGAAACATGAATAGATAGTTAACAGCTATATGATGGCCATAGATTTTAAATGACACAGTTACATTTTTTTTTTTTTTAACTAACATCAGCAGTGGCAAACAAATTTCAGTAGATGGACTATAACTACTCTATATAAACATAAATATGCATAAAGCTAATACAACTAAACTTTATCAGTTTAGTTATATTAAATATATTAGTTATATTCTCAAGCACACTGGATAAATATACCTTAAATAAAATGGTCATTAATAACTGAACAACATAAGATGTTATAAATAATACTATAATATATGATATTAGTAGTGGTTATCTATTAGTAGCTTTCAATGAGTTTATGTAACACATTTCCTGTAAGATAACACCCTGTTGAAATCATGGTATACAGAAAAACGAAATGCTCTTCCTACTTCTTTATAAAACTAAACAAAAACTATTGCCTTAGAGTCAATTCCTACAGCCCACAGGGTTTTCAATAGCTGATTTTTTATAAATAGATTGCCATACTTTTCTTCCGTGGTGCCGCTGAGTGAATTCAAACCACTGGCCTTTCTCCGTTAGTAGACAAGGGCCAACTGTTTGTCCAACTCTTTGACCTGGTCATTTGTATGTACATAATTTCAAATTGAATTACAGCAGCCATCCTACTACACTTGTGGTTTTCGAATGGGCTTTACATACAATTCAAGCAGAGCACAATAAGAAAGTTGTAAGAAAAGCCTCCGGATCTACTTCTAAAAATCAGCCCAAGTAAACCTTATGGATTACAAAATCCAACCAGCAACCTCAGCGTTTCACCCTGCTGTGCATAGGTCACTGAGACTTGGGACTGACTTGAGGACAGCTAACAACAACCATCATGATATTACATAAAACAAAAGCACAAGTGGCAGTAGAACTGGATGTTTTTCCATCCAAAGAGTATATATTTTAGGAGCACAAACTTGAATACGGTTGACTTTTTGCCCACAGGATATTCTCGAATAAAATTATAATATAGATCAACATTTCCTGACTATAAGCTCAGATGAGCAAAAAAAGACTTTCGAATATTTGCCAAGTGGAAATCACAGGGCATCCCCCAGACTAAGCTTCCACAAAGAAACCTGAGTACTTTAAAAACTAAAAAAAAAAAAAAAAAAAAATGCAAATTTTCAAGCACTTAGTAATTTTTTTTTAATTGCTTGCCAATGGTGTATTACCACATTTTTATGCAAATGCGGTGCACCATCTACATTTGCAGCACAGCTTGCTTATGAAAATAACTTGCAGGAGGAGGTTCCAAACCTACATAGAAGACTTGAGTTATCTGCATAAAAATACAGTAATTCAACAAACATTTTTGAGTCTAAACAAATTATAGTTACTTTCAAAGAATTAAGTGCCATTCAAGTAAAGAAATAAAAAGGGGTGAAAAAAAAAAAAAAAAAAAAAAAACCTGCCATGCCCTACATAAGATATTTCCTTCTGTAATATACACATGAAAACTTACCCACTCATATGAAGTTATCACTTAAAATTAAGGTCTTGTATATATTATTTATATATATATATATTTTGTATTTAGGATAACAGTGTCACCATTTCTAGAATAATGAAAATGAGGCTCCACATTTATTCCTTCTCTCCTTGTAGTTATTATTGTGACAAGATGTGTTTATTCATTCATCTGTTCAATGGTTCTATAGATATAAAACTGGATTTGAACACAAAATAGAGTATCTAATAATTATACCACCAAGTGTGTGTCAGTCTGTTGTACAGTGGTGGTCTGAGTATTGCTGTGATACTGGAGGCTTTGCCACCAGTAATTCAAATACAAGCAGGGTCACCCCTAGTGGACAGGTTTCAGTGGAGTTTCTAGACTAAGACAGACTAGGAAGAAGGACCTGGCAGTCTACTTCTGAAAAAAATTAGCAAGTGAAAACCTTATGAATAGCAGTGGAACACTGGCTGATATAGTAGTAGAAGATAAGCCCCTCATGTTGGAAGGCACTCAAAATACGACTAGGGAAGAGCTGCCTTCTCAAAGTAGAGTTGACCTTAATGATGTAGGTAGAGTTAAGCATTCCAGACCTTCATTTGCTGATGTGGCATGACTCAAAATGAGAAGAAAAAGCTGGAAACATCCATTAATAAATGGAATGTGGAACATACAAAATATGAATATAGAAAAATTGGCAGTCTTCAAAAGCGAAATGAAATGCATCTACATCAATACCCTTCCTAGACATTAGTGAGTTGAAATGAACTGGTATTAATCATTTTGAATCAGATAATCGTATGATCTGCTATGCCGGGAATGACAGACTGAAGAGAAATGGTATAGTATTCATTGCCAAAAAGAACATTTCAAGATCTTTCCTGAAGTACAATGCTGGCAGTAATAGGATAATATTCATATGCTTACAAGGAAGACCAGTTAATACAACTGTTATTCAAATTTACACACCGACTGCTAGGGCTAAAGATGGTAAATGAAGATTTTACCAACTTCTGCAGTCTGAATATCATCAAACATGCAATCGAGATGCATTGATAATAACTGGTGATTGGAATGTGAAAGCTGGAAACACAGGAGAAGGATTGGTTGTTGGGAAATATGTCATTGGTGATAAAAGAGACACCAAAGACTGCATGATAGAATTTTGCAAGACCAATGACTTATTCATTGCAAATACCTTTTTTAAAAAACATAAATGGTAACTACAAACATGAACCTCACTGGATGGAAAACAAAGGAATCAAATCTACTACATCTGTGGAAAGAGAATATGAAAAAGTTTAATATCACCAGTCAGAACATGACCAGTGGCTGACTTAAGAACAGACATCAATTGCCCATAAAAAAAAAAAAAAAAAAAAAAAATTTATGATACGCAACCAAAAAAAAAAACATTGCTGTCCTGTCTATTCTGACTCTTAGTGACCCTATAGGACAGAGTAGAACTGCCTCATAGAGTTTCCAAGGAGCACCTGGTGGATTTGAACTGCCTACGTTTTGGCTAGCAACTGTAACACTTAACCATTATGACACCAGGTTTTCTGCTCATATTCAAGTCCAAGTTAAAACTGAAGAAAATTAGAACAAGTCCATGAAAGTCAAAGTACTACCTTGAGTATATCCCATCTGAATTTAGAGACCATCTCAAGAACAGATTTGACACATTAACACTAATGACTGAAGGCAAGATGAGTACGGGGAAGACATCAAGGACATCATACATAAAGAAAGCAAAAGGTCATTAGAAAGGGAAGAAAGAAAAGACCAAAATGGATGTCAGAAGAGAGTCTGAATGTTAAATAGCTAAAGTGAAAAGAAGAAATGATGAAGTAAAAGAGCTGAACAGATGATTTCAGAAGGTAGCTTGAGAAGACAATGTAAAATATTATAATGAAATGTGCAAAGACCTGGAGTTAGAAAACCAAACGGGAAGAACACACTGAGCATTTCTCATGCTGAAAGAACTGAAGAAAAAATTCAAGCCTTGAGTTGCAATTTTGAAGAATTCTATGGGCAAAATATTGAATGACACAAGAAGCATCAAAGGCAGATGGAGGAAACACACAGAGTCAGTGTATGTACCAAAAAGAATTGTTCAATGTTCAACCATTTCAGGAAGTAGCATATAATCAAGAACCAATGATACTGAAGAATGAAGTCTAAGCTGCACTGAAGATATTGGCGAAAATAAGGCTCTGGAAATTGATGAAGTATCGATTGAGATGTTTCAACAAAGGGATGCAACACTGGAGGTGCTTGACTATGCCAAGAAACTTGGAAGACAGCTCCCTTGCCAACCAACTAGAAGAGATCCATATTTGTGCCCACTCCAAAGGAAGGTGGCCTTACAAATGCAAAAATTATAGAACAATATCATTAAAATCATGCACAAGTAAAATTTTGCTGAAGATCATTCAAAAGCATTTGCAGCAGTACATCCACAGGAAACGGCCAGAAATACAAGCCACATTCAGAAGAGGACATGGAATGAGAGATACGAATGTTGATGCCAGATGGATCTTGGCTGAAAGCAGAGAATACCAGAAAGAGGTTTATCTGTGTTTTATTGACAATTCAAAGGCATTCAATTGTATGAATTATAACAAATTATAGATCACATTGCTGAGAATAGACATTCCAGAACACTTAATTATGCCCCTAAAGAACCTGTACATAGACCAAGAGGCAGCCATTCAAAAGAGCAAGAGAGTACTGCATGGTTTAAAGTTAAGAAAGGTGTATGTCTGGGTTGTATCCTCTCACCATATTTATTCAATCTGTATGCTGAGAAAATAATCTGAGAAGCTGGGCTATGTGAAGAACAATGTGGCATCAAGATTGGTGGAAGACTCATTAAGCAACTATCGATATGCAAATGACACAAGCTTACTTGCTAAAAGTGAGGAGGATTTGAAGCACTTACTGATGAAGATCAAAGACTGCAGCCTTCAGTATGGATTACACCTTACCATGAAGAAAACAAAAACCTTCATGTCTTAGTCATCTAGTGCTGCTATAACAGAAATACCACAAGTGAATGGCTTTAACAAAGAGGTTTATTGTCTCACAATTTAGTAGGCTAGAAGTCCAAATTCAGGGTGTCAGCTCCAGGGGAAATCTTTCCCTGTCAACTCTGGAGAAAGGTCCTTGTCATGAATTTTCCACTGGACTTCTCCACACAGGAACCCCGGGTTCAAAGGATGAGCTCTGCTCCAGGCGTTGCTTTCTTTGCGGTATGAGGTCCCACTGTCTCTCTGCTCGCTTCTCTTTTATACCTCAAAAGAGATTGGTTTAAGGCACAATCTAATCTTGTAGATTGAGCCCTACCTCATTTACATCATAGAGGTAGGATTTACAACACAAGAGAAAATCACATCAGATGACAAAATGGTGGACAACCACACAGTACTAGAAATCATGGCCTACCTGAATTGATACACATATTTTGGGGGGGGGGGGCAAAATTCAATCCATGACACCTCACAACGGGACAAATAAGCAACATCATGATAAATGGTCAAAAGACTGACGTTGTTGAGGATTTCATTTTACTTGGATTCACAATCAATGACCATGGCAGCGACAGTCAGGAAGTCAAATGATTAACTGCATTGGGCATATCCGCTGCAAAAAGACCTCTTTAAATTGTTAAAAAGCAAAGATGTCATTTTAAGGACTAAGGTCTGCCTGACTTAAGCTGTGGTATTTTCAATTGCTTCATATGCATGCAAAAGCTGGACAATGAATAAGGAAGATGGAAGAAAAATTGATCCCTTTGGTTTACAGTGTTGGCTAAGAATACTGATTATACCATACCATGGACTACCCGAAGAACAAATAAATCTGTCTTGGAAGAAATACAGCCAAATTCCTCCTTGGAGGAGATGATGGCAAGGTTTCATCTCATATACTTTGGACATGTTATTAGGAGGAACCAGTCTCTGAAAAAGGACATCATGCTTGGTAGGAGGTCAGTGGAAACAAGGAAGACCCTCGAAATAGATTAACAGTGGCTGCATCAATAAGATCAAACATAACAAGGATTGTGAGGAAAGTGCAGGACTGGCAGTGTTTCCTTCTGTTGTACAGATCTAGCTGGAAGACACCTAACAACAAAAATAACCCTACAATGACCTCCAAGTGTTCAAATGAAAAGAAGTAGCATGTCTTTCATTTTAAATCAAAAGCTAGAAATGATTAAGCTTAGTGAGGAAGGCATGTCGATAGCTGAGACAGGCCAAAACCTAATCCTTTGGAGCCAAACAGTTAGCCAAGTTGTAAATGCAACGGAAAAGTTTTTGATGGAACTTGAACGTGCTATTCCAGGGATCACAGGAATGATAAGACAGAAAAACAGCTTCATTGCTGATACGAAGAAAGTTTTAGTGTTTTGGATAGAAGGTCAAACCAGCCACAATATTTCCTTAAGCCAAAGCCTAATCCAGAGCAATGCACCATCTCTCTTCAATTCTATGAAGGCTGAGAGAGGTGGAAAAGTTTAAAGGTAGATGAGGTTGGCTCATGAGATTTAAGGAAAGAAGCTGTCTCCATAAAATAAAAGTATAAGTTTAAACAGCTATGGATCTGGGCAAAGTTAGTTGCAAACCTTCTGGAAAGAATTCACCACTCTAGATGCCATTAAGAACATTTGATATTCATGGGAGGAAGTCAAAATATCAACATTAACAGGAGTTTGGAAGAAGTTGATTCCAACCCTCATAGGTTGGACTTTGATGGGCTCAAAACCTCAGTGGAGGAAATAACTGCAGATGTGGTGGAAACAGCAAGAGAACCAGAATTAAAAGTGGAGACTGAAGATATGACTGAGTTGCTGAAATCTCATGATAAAACTTTAACAGAGAGGCATTGCTTCTTGTGGATGAGCAAAGAAAGTGGTTTCTTTAGATGGAATCCTTTCCTGGGGAAAATGCTGTGAACATTGTTGAAATGACAACAAAGAATTCGGAATATTACATAAACTTAGTTGATAAAGCTGTGGCAGAGTTTGAGAGGACTGACTCCAATTTTGAAAGAATTTCCACTGTAGGTAAAATGATATTAAACAACATCTCATGCTACAGAGAAATCTTTTGTGAAAGGAAGAGTCAATCGATGCTCCAAACTTCATTATTGTCTTACTTTAGAAATTGCCACAGCCACCCCACCCTTCAGTAACCACCACACTGATCAGTCAGCAGCCATCAACATCAAGAAAAGACCCTCCACCAACAAAAAGATTATGACTCTCTGAAGGTTAGGATGTTGGTTAACATGTTTTAGCAATAAAGTATTTTTTTTAATTAAGGTACATACATTGTTTTTTAGATATAACGCTATTGTATACTTAATTAACTAAAAAAAAAAAACCCTTTGCCACCAAATTGATTCTGACTCATAGCGGTCCTATAGGACAGAATAGAACTTCCTCATAGAGTTTCCAAGGAGCGCCTGGTGAATTCAAACTGCTGACCTTTAGTTAGCAGCCATACCACTTAATCACTGTGACACCAGGGTTTCCTAATTAACTACATCAAGCATTTATATGCACTGGGAAACAAAACAAAAAAAATTCCTGTGACTTACTTTATTGCAAAATTTCCTTTAATGAGATGGTCTGGAATCACCAAAGCCACAATATCTCTGAGGTATGCCTACCATTGTAATTGATAGAAATAAACCATTACCCTGAATTCTGAGTTTATTTTTTCCTTCTTTTATTAAAACAACATACGACATGTCAATATATACCTAATCGCTATTGTTTTAGTTACTTCCTAATTTTTGAAATAATTATTGTGCCATTTATAGTTTTTATTTTTCTAACTCACTATTATGTACTGAGACTCACCCATGTTGTTTATAACTCCAGAAGGAATCAGTTAACCTTGAACCTTGATTATCAGGCTCCTCTCTCACTTGTATGGACCTTGTCTAGGAAACTGTGATGGGACTTAAACAAACAAAAAGAAAAACTCCTTGCCTTGGAGTCAATTCTGATTCATAGCAACCTTATAGCACAGAGTAGAACTGCCCTATAGTGTTTCCAAGGCCGTAACCTTTGCAGAGGCAAATAACCACATCTATCTCCCAAGGAGCTTCTGGTGGGTTGGAACTACTGATCTTTCAGTTAGCAGTTGAGCACTTAACCATTGTGCTACCCTAACATTGTGTATTTTCAATTTTGTGGGTTTTTTCTTTTAAAAAAGAGCCAAACTATTCTATACCATTCAAGATAGATAGATAAACAAATTGTAATACAATAACGATTGTGAAAATGTTACAAAATATGTTTTTTCATTCTCCCCTAGAAGGGCTATTTTTTTCCTCAAGTAATTATATTAATTTGAATATTCACCAGGAATTTATAGACAATCCTACTGGCTCTTCAAAATTCAGTATTGCCAATATTATCTGATAAATTTCCATAGTCAGAAATTTAATTTACATAGAAATGCAAAGATATATGCTAATTTTGAAAAGAAAACATAAAAATGCATATAACACAGTCATATATGATAAATACACTATAAAATACATATTTACAAATATACATTTATATGGATATCACTGCACATGAAATAACTTGGCAGCAGCTATTGGCCTTAAAATTCAGGTTACTTGGATAGAAAATTATGGTCTTGAAGAAGAGTTATTAAGAGGTTTTTTTTTTTTTTGTCCCTATTGATTATATATTTACAAGATTATATCTGTATATTTTGAAATTTAACACATTTAAAAAATAATAAAGTTAGGACATGTAATTTATCCTGATAGCTTATAAACAGTAGAGTTTAATTAAAAAAATGAATAAATAAAATCAGGTTTAATTGTTTTCTAAAATTTAGTGCATCCATGTTACAGATAGATGTATAGAGCTCTTATAATGACCAGCCCTACAGCTTTTCCCAAGCATCTAATCAAATATGGTTTACTAAGTTCATTCACTAGAGCCAATTTGATTTCATGTTGTACCAAAAAGAAAAAAAGTTTTTTATTAAGTTCCAAGACATTATTGTAGTAAAATTAGATAAATTACATGTTATATCAGTCCTGAAGTTTCACTATGGATCACATGAGGTCATGCAATTAATTTGGGATAACTGATTTGCCCTAAAATACTGAGGTTGAAAGTTCACCTCAGTTCAGAGCCAATTATCCATTCTTTCCCATGACTAGAAATTTATTTTGAGTAGAATATAACTCATTGTAAATTGTGAGAAATTCCTTTCTGGAATATTTTACAACATTGGTTGGCTTTTTATCAAAGAACAAAACTAAATATAAACCAAAAAAAAAAAAAAAATCCATTGCCATCCAGTTAATTCTGACTCATAGCAGTTAAAAATAATAAATATAATGTATTTATCTTTTAAACTTATTATTTACTCTATTATATTAAATATAAAAAGCACAAGTATTTTGTTAAAACATGCTTTATCTTATTCTAAATATAAATATTTGTAGGAACAGAAGAAAGAAAATATTTTGGAAATACAACTTAGTTACCATTTCTGCTCTATATCCTAGAAAATTTTCCATGTATCTCCTTTTTTTAACTTCAGTAAGCTTTAAATTAAGTCACCTAGATTTATGTAGTATTACAAAAAAATTAAAAAGTTGTTTTTTTTTTCCTAGTAGTGTTATCGTTGTACACTGTCTTAATCATCTAGTGTTGCTATAATAGAAATACCACAAGTGGATAGCTCTAACAAAGATAAATTTATTCTCTCACACTTTAGGTGGCTAGGAGTTTAAATTCACTGTGCCAGCTCCAGGGGAAGGCTTTCTGTCTCTGTAGTCTCTGGGGGAGGTCCTTGACATCAATCTTCCCTGACCAAGGAGCTTCTCAAGAAACCCAGGACCAAAGGAAGTGCTATTCTCCTGCCTCTTGGTTCTTGATGGTATGAGGTCCCCATTTCTCTCTGCCTGTTTCTCTCTTTTATATCTCAAAAGAGATTGACTTAAGACACAGCCTCATCTTATGGATTGAGTCTTGCCTCATTAACATAACCACCACTAATCCCACCTAACTAACATCATAGAACTAGAATTTACAACACATAGGAAAATCACAACATGTGACAAAATGGTAGATAATCACATAATGCTGGGAATCATGGACTAGCTAAATTGACACACATATTTTTGGGGAGACACAATTCAATCCATAACAGACACCAGATAAAATAATTTTTTATGCCCAGGGAAGAAAATGTACCAAGGGCTTTTTTTTATAGTTGAGCAATTCAACCTTCAAAATGATGCATTTGACTTTCATAATGAAGAGAAAATACCATAACAGTGAAATTCCATTAAAAACATTTAAATTAGATGACTTTGGTAATCTTCCACTGAGTCACCCTTCTTTCTTTTTACATTGAGAGGAATGAATGGGGATAAGTTTGTTGATTAGCTACATATGCATAAAAAGGTGGTGGAAAAGTTAAAGTTGCGAATTCATTCAAAATAAAAAACTTTCAAACAATGAAAACTGTTAAGCAATAACAGGAGTTTCTCTACTGGAACTAACTAAATTTCTTGGTATTGGAGGTATGCAAACGGCAGCTCTCTGAAAAAGTGACGTGAAGTTCAGGAAAGACTTCTTGTACCAGGCAGGCATTTGTGACAGGTAACCTCAAATATTCCAACACAAACAACACTAAACCTCTAGTGGACGTGGGGACCCTGCTATCGATGAAAGTCGGCATTAAAATATCAAATGAAGTGTTATAATAACATAGTTGTTGTATGAAATATGTTAAAACTATTTATCAATGTGTCTTTTTATATTCTAGGTATTTCTACTTTTGCCACTACTATTATTCAGATTTTAGGGTACTTTGATTTTGTGGTCTTAAGAAGAGATGACACAGGAAAAACAGGAGAAAATAATGTGCAGATAAGTCAATTCCTGGCTTTTGAGTTTCAAAAGCCTGAGACTTCATGGAAATAGAAAGGATCTTTGTGAGATTTCCTTGATGAAGAAGAGCAAAGATCGCAAAACCAAGAAATTACAGAATAACTTCTTTTGGAGAGTGAAGAGAACGAGGAAATGGCTGATGGAGAAATGTGAATGATGCCTAAGATGAGGAACCATTTTGGAGAGGAGCAAGTTGAGACTTAGAGCATGACAATCACCATCAAGATCCTTACCGTTCATTGTCCTGAGCCCTGTAGAAACTGATAATCCAGATGGCACTCTACATAAGGATTGCCATTTATCACATGTACACAAGAGCTACCTTAACTGCCCTTCCCTTGCACCCTCCTTTAACAGCAACTAGTAAATCACCTCTTTTCACACATCAGAAGCCAAGTTGATCCAGATCTTCAATTTCTGTATCCTTGACAGACTATGAGGAATGGTCTTTACTCAGCTCAGGACACTAACATGCCAAGACACAGTGGGTCATCTAGTGGCCTGATGGTGTGAAAGAAAAAGCCCTCATCTCCTGTATTTAAAGGGGGGTAAATAAAAACAACTCATGTTGCCGTCTCTCCACCACAGGACTTCATACAACATGATCTTTATTCTAATTATTGAGAGCTCAACCCTGGTTCTTAAAGTTGAATGTGCGTAATAATGACCCAGTGAGATTTTTCAGCAGTAATAGTCTCAGACCCCACGCTCAAGATTTCTGATTCAGTAGGTTAAGCATGTAGCCCTAGGTTATTGTAATTCAGTATGCCCATAGAAAACCAAAAGGAGAGGAACACTCTCTCCATTTCTTAAGCTGAAACAACTGAAGAAAAAAAAAAATAAGCCTCGAGTAGCAACAAGGAAGAATTCTACAGGAAAAATACTAAATGACACGGGAAGCATCAAAAGGAGATAGAAGGAATACACAGAATCGCTGTACTGAAAATAATTGGTTGATGTTGAACCACTTCAGGAGGTAGCATATGATCAAGAACCGACGGTACTGAATGAAGAGGTCCAAGCTGCACCGAGAGCAATGGTGAAAAACAAGGCTCCAGGAATTGAGGAAATACCAATTGAGACGTTTCAACAAATGGATGCAGCACTGGAAGTGCTCACTGTTTATCCCAAGAATTTGGAAGATAGCTACCTGACCAACCAACTGGAAGAGATCCATACTTGTAACCATTCCAGAGAAAGGTGATCCAACAGAATGCAGAAATTATTGAAACTATCATTAATATCACACACACGTAAAATTTTACTAAAGATCATTCAAAAGTGATTGCAGCAGTATATTGACAGGGAACTGCCAGAAATTAAAGCTGGATTCAGAAGAGGGCATGCAATAAGGGATGTCATTGCTGATGTCAGACAGATTCTGGCTGAAAGCAGAGAGTACCAGAAAGATGTTTACCTGTGTTTTATTGACTATACAAAGACATTCAACTGTGTGGATCATGACAAATTATGAATAATATTGCAGAGAATGGGAATTCCAGAAAACTTAATTGTGTTCATGAGGAACCTGTACTTAGACCAAGAAGCAGTCCTTCAAACAGAACAAGGGTTCTGTGTGGTTGAAATTCAGGAAAGATGTGCATCAGGGTTGTATCCTTTCACCATATTTAATCTGTATGCTGAGAAAATAATCCGAGAAGCTGGACTAAATGGAGAAAAAGGTGGCATCAGGATTGGACATACTGTGATATACAAGTGACTTAACCTTGCTTGCTGAAAGTGAAGAGGACTTGAAGCACTTACTGATGAAGATCAAGGACTATAGCCTTCTGTATGGGTTAAACCTCAACACGAAGAAAACAAAAATTCTTACAACTGGACCAATAAGAAACATCATGATAAATGGAGAAAAGAGTGATGTTGTCAAGGTTTTCTTTTTTACTTGGATCCACAATCAACACCCATGGAAGCAACACTTAAGAAATCAAAGGACTTACTGCATTGGGCAAATCTGGTGCAAAAGACCTCTTAAAAAGCAAAAATGTCACTTTGAAAACTAAGATGAGCCTGATTCAAGCCATGGTGTTTTCAATCACCTCGTGTGGATGTGGAAGCTGGACAATGAATAAGGGAGACTGAAGAAGAATTGATGCCTTCGAACTATGGTGTCGGCAAAGAATATTGAATATACCACAGACTGAACAAGTCTGTCTTAGAAGAAGTATAGCCAGAATGCTCCTTAGAATTGAGGATGAGGAGACTTTGTCTCACATACTTTGGATATGTTATTAACAGGAACCAGTCCCTGGAGAAGGACATCATGCTTGGTAGAATAGAGGATCAGCAGGAAAGAGAAAGGACCCTCAATGAGATGGACTGACACAGTGGCTGCAACAATGGACTCATGCATAAAAATGATTGTGAGGATGGCACAGGACTGGGCAGCATCTCATTCTGTTGTTCATAGGGTCACTATGAGTCAGCACTGATTGAACAGCACCTAACCACAGCAACGTTATAAAATCAAACCAAACTCTTTGTGGTCAAGTTGATTCTGACTCATAGCAACCCTTTATGACAGAGTAGTACTGCCCCATAAGGTTTCCAAGGAGCGGCTAGTGGATTCAAACTTCTTCTGTCCTTTTGGTTAGCAGCCAATCTCTTAACCACTGCACCACTAGGGTTCCAACAAAGTAATATGGATTTTGGAAAAACATTAGTATATTCTACTGTACTAAGTAATTTACATATGATTATGATTTCATGTTAAATTTACTGTGAAATACACTGTACCTTCAAAATGTTTGAGCCAAGAATACTCTCAGTAATTCGGCAGTTAAATTGCCGTATTAAGATAAAGGTGTAATTCATATGTATAAAGAAAAAGTTAAAGGAAAACAAAATTCTTTTGAGACAGTTCAAGGGAGTTTTTTTAAATATATGCCTTGCTATACTTTTTTTTTTTATACAAGGAAAGCATTAAACTTATACTTCCTCCCTGATGTTTCCATGGTAAGTTTTAGTTTCAAAAGTTGACTTCAAGAAACTGACAGAGAGGCCAAGAGCCCAAAGCCAAGTTCAGCTTCAAGAATGCTGAAATAATAGAGATAAGTACAGTTGATCAGAAAATCCTTCAGAAGTATTACCGTAAAAATCATTTGCTCAGAGAGTCAGAATGCCTTCTTTAACTATTGCAGGGCCCAATTACAACTTGTGCGTAGTTTCAGGAAATTTTTTCAAATCTTTTTCCTCCACCATTATTTATTAGGAGTTATCTCATGAATAAATTTGCTTCTCTAGTTTAAGAAAAAATAAAAATTTTTCACTCACTAGAAAAAAGAATAGAGCTAATTCAAGGAAAAATGCATTACTTATAGACAACTTCAAATTTTTGTGTTAACTTTACATTTATATGTACAAAAGCAAACATTTCTGGTAATAATTATCTTTGTATATTTTTATCAATCATTTTAGCATATTACTTTATGAACTTGGAAAAGAAAAGAATGAGATAGAGATGATTTAAGTATATTTATTAAATATAAAATATTTTATAAAACAAAATAATTTGATCTTTCGACATATATTTTGATCAAGCTCTGGAGGTTCATCTATGCCAACACTTCTCTACTTCAAGAGTTATGAAATCTCAGAAAGGTAGACAACACAATGAGGTTTAAGAAAGCCTAAGCATGGAGATTGAACCACCTAAACGGGGGTCTCCGACTCATGGCGACCCTGTGTGTTACAGAGTAGAACTGCTCCATAGGGTTTTCTTGACTGTAATCTTTACAGAAGAAGAGCATCAGGACTTTTCTTTCTCAGAGCCACTGAATGGGTTCAAGTCACCACCCTTCAGGTTTGTAGCCACTGGAAAACTATTTGTACCTCTCAGGTTCCTTAAAAGGTAGCTATATCTGCACCTATGTCTATAACGGCACTGCATTGATATCTATATTTCAATTATATATATTATATAATTCAACTATGTGTGTGTGTATATATGTATACAGGTACATATGTGTATATACATATGCACACATACACACACACAATCATTGTGTATCCACAATCAACACCCACAGAAGCATCAGTGAAGAAATCAAACGTTATATTGAATTGGGCAAATCTGCTTCAAAAGACATGTTTAAAGGGTTAAAAAGCAAAGATGTCACCTTGAGGACTAAGGTGTGCCTGACCCAAGCCATATTTTCAATCATTTCATATGCATGAGAAAAGTGGACAATGAATAACGAAGACCAAAGAAGAATTGATGCCTTTGAATTGTGGTGTTGTCAAAGGATATTGAATATACCCTGGATTGCCAGAAGAACCACAAACAAATCTATCTCGGCAGAAGTACATCCAGAATGCTCCTTAGAATCGAGAATGGCGAGACTTCATCTCACATAATTTGGACATGTTATCAGGAGGGACCAGTACCTGAGAAGCATATCATGCTTGGTAAAGTAGAGGGTCAGTGAAAAAGAGGAAGACCCTCGATGAGATGGATTGATATGATGGCTGCAACAATGGTCTCAAATATAGCCACAATTGTGAGGATAGTGTGGGATCAGGCAACATTTTATTCTGTTGTGCATAGGGTTGCTATGAATTGGAAGTAACTTGATAGCACCTAACAACAATACTCACACACACAAATATATAAATATGTAAAATATGTTTATTTATATAATGCATGTTTTTTAGTTGTTTTAAATTGGTCATTTTAAAATAAATTAGGGCCAATACTTCAACAAATCCATCCCACAAGTTATATTTATTGAAAGGTTTAATAGTGCATTGTATAAATGATCCATTAATAAGAAATTAAAAAAATGTGTGTTCATACTATTCAATGATAATAAAGATTATTTTAAGATAAAATTTGCCTGCAAATGATTAATATTTACCTCTAAATGGTTAAGATAAGTTTGGTAACAGTTCTGTAGTTTTGTGTCCTGACGTTCATGTACAAATATATCATTTAATTATTAGCATGTATGTTAAATTTATATACCATCTTATACTTGTAAAGGAAACCCTGGCGGAATAGCAGTTTGAATCCGCCAGGCCCTTCTTGGAAACTCTATGGGGCAGTTCTACTCTGTCCTATAGGGTCGCTATCAGTCAGAATTGACTCAAAGGCGGGTTTTATACTTGTAAATTTTTTTTTTTCCCCCCTTGAGACTGTGTATTAGTTTGCTAGGTCTGTTATATCAAAATACCACAAATCGAGTGTATCATAATAACAGCGATTTATTGTCTCACAGTTCTGGAGGCTAGAAGTCCAGATCAATGTGTCCGGTGGCCATACTACCTCCAAAGTCTCTTGTTCTTGTCTCTCCCAGCTTCTCTTAGCCCCTGGTGTTCCTTGGCTTATAAGTGTGTCTTTCCATGACCCTCCTTCCTTTGTCTCTCTGTTTCTCTTCTGTTTATAAGGACACCACTTAGACTGAATTAGGGCCCACCATATTCTACTATGGCCTCATGTTAAATTAACTGATAATATCTTTCAAAGACCCTGTTTCCAAACAATGTCGTGTTCACAGATACCAGGAGTCAGGACCTAAACATATCTTTTTGGGAAATACAATTCAATCAATAACACTGTGCCAATAACTTAAGTAGCATGAACTAACCTATCAGAAAATAGGCACAAGATGAATCTGATAACAGCTGATTAAAGGAAAAATTCAAGCAAATTGTTTGAACTATTCATAAGACTTTTGAAAACCAAACCAAAAAGCAAACCCAGTGCCGTCGAGTTGATTCCGACTCATCGCGACCCTATAGGATGGAGTAGAACTGCCCCCATAGAGTTTCCAAGGAGCACCTGGCAGATTCAAACTGCCAACCCTTTGGTTAACAGCCATAGCACTTAACCACTGCACCACCAGGGTTTCCCTTTTGAGAACTTAATAAATAAAATTGTGAATTTTAAATATTTTAAAATATTGCTGCTGCTTCAGGTAAAATATTGAGAAACAATTTTCTTGATTGTCTCTATGAACCCATTCATGTTCATCATCTATTTCCTAAAATCATTAGCAAGAAACATCAGTTGATGGTAAAAACTCCCAATATCCTACTTCAATTTGGTCACCTTCGAATTTTTTGCTAAGTAGCTACCAAGCCTGTTTAAACTGTACTAATGTCTTCCGGTGAAGCATGTCTTGAACGAATTCAATCTAAAATGACATAGCTAAACATTAAAATGTTTTTTTGTTTATTTTTATCATCCTAATTTAAATCTTTATTCTTGATTTCTCATTTTGCAATGGTTGAACCTTCTTTTTTTTTTTTTTTTTAATACCTGCGTACTTTGAAAATCTCCACCGCCATCCTCATGTCTTATACCAACTGCAAGTTTGAAGGTTCCCAAGATCACTCTCAGTTTTGATAACTTGCTGGGAGGACTCACAAAACTAAGAAAAAACTGTTAATACTTACTGTTGCAGTTTATTAGAGCTAAAGAATATGGGTAGATTAAAATTAGGACATAAGGCAATATCTAGGAGCTTTCCAAGTAAGAACTTCCAGTGCACTCATACAGACAGCACTGCTTTGCCTGACAATGATACGTGCACAGTATTGCCAACCAGGGAAGATTACCAAAGCTGTGGTGTGCAGTGTGATGTCCAGAGTTCTTATTGGAGCTAATTCTTTTTTTTTTTTTTTAATTCACGTAGGCAAGGTTGACCGCCTACACGACTGAACTATCTCCAGCCTTGATATACAAGGCGCAAAGCCCCCATCATAAATCACATTATTAGCACGTTATTGTGTTATTTGCTGTCTCGTTGGCTCCGCCTCATGGTGACCTTTTGTAAAACAGCACAAAAGTTTTCACAGTCCTGCACCATCTTCCTGATCATTGGTATGTCTGAGTCCATATCAACCCATCTCATTGAGGATTTGCTTCACTTTTGCTAACCCTTCATTTCACTAAACATAATATTCTTTTCTAGCAATTGGTCTTTCTTGATGACATGTCCAAAATAAAGTGTGATGAAGTTTTGCCATTTTCACTTCTAAAGAACGTTCTAGTTTTATTTCTTCTAAGACTGATTTCGGAATTGACTCGACGGCAGTGGGTTTTGGTAAGACTGATTGTTCTGATAGTCCACAGTATATTCAATATTTTTCTCTAATTCTGCAATTCAAATGCATCAATTCTTTCTCTGTCTTCCTTTTTCATTGTCCAGCTTTCATATTCATATGAGGTGATTGAAAAGATCATGGCTTGAATCAGATACACCTTGGCCCTCAAAGGTACACGTTTGTTTTTTTTAAAATCTTAAAGAGCTCTTCTGTAGAGATTTGCTTAATTCAATACATAGTTTTATTTCTCTACGCATTGATTGTTGACCCAAGTAAAATAAAAATTGAAGTTGTCAATTGTTAGCATAGACTATCCCACATGATTCAAACCTTCTGGGTAAAAAAAGGCACTTTTATCAGGCAGGACATTCCAAGAGCTTAGAGATCACCTCCCAGAAGCTGAGGGCAAAGGGTAAGGTTAAATCTTTACTGCTTAGTGACTAATCATAAGTAATTTATGTGTACTTTAGTATATATAGCTCAAAAAGCAATAGAAAAAATACCTATTTACAGATTTTATTAAAATCAAAAGCGTCATTTTTCTTCAAAAATAAAAAAAATAAAAATAAAAATGCTACACAGAAAATGTGTAGGGAATTTTACTATTATAATAACAAATCCCCTTTTTCCTCATTAGTTTATGAATACAGAAGATAACTATAATAAAAACACATGGACTACTACACGTCAAATTTTTATGGTTTTTCACAATGAATTTTATGCTTCTTAAAAATTTTACTCTGACATCCTTACATATAAAATAAACAGCATTCAAAAACAACTAAATAAGAAAACACAACTTTAAAATTTCTGCTTTAAGAATTAGGAGGCTGGGAGTCTTATCCTGGCTTTGTGACTAATTTGTTATAAGATTTGGGCAAATAGCTTAACCTTTCTAGAACTCAATTTGTTCCTCTGTAATTAGTGAGTAGATTGAACCAGATTGATTTTAAATCCCTTCAGTACCTCTGACATTCTGCATATTATACTTCTCAGAAAAGAATAAGAGGTCTAAACTTATCTCACCCACAAGGATAAAATCGGGCCATTAAGAGCAGCATTTTTTTTTTTTAAGTATTGTGAAGATCCAGAGAAATATCAGGAATGATTGCTGAACTGATTTATATTAGCAAAAGCTTGCTGACATATCCCAGAGAAATTAAAACACACACATGCAGGATAATTTTTAAACAAATTCAATCAGATAATCAAACAACTTATTTCAGCATTCAAGGTCAACATATAGCCTTTCCTCAAAATGCTTGAAGGTTATTGATTTTGCCATAGTACTTAGGTTATTAGTACAATTTCACTTTATTTATGGTTGATATATAGGTGAACAAGTGAAAATCATCGTGATACAACTGTACTTATTCTTTTGTTACCCCACTTAAAACCCTTATTTTTAATTTGCTGCTGAAATATCCATCATAAAATGAATAATATTGAAATGTCAATGCATAATGTGTACTAATTCTCTATTATTTATGAATTTTATATTCTGTACATTAAAGTTTTTTTTAATTGTTTTTGTTTTCAATCTTGAAATGGCATATTTCCAAGCTTTTCTCAAGTAAAATATTTATTTCAGCTAAGAAATGTTTTATTTGAGTATTCCCTAATAGCTCAAATGTTTGTTTCAGTAGTAAACATTTTTCTTCCAGAAAATGTTTCTAAAATGGGCTAACACTTTCAGGGTTTTGGCAACTGTTTGGTATGGACAGTAGGTTTGGCCAACTGTTTTTCCATCTGCTACTCTTGCCTTTGTGATTTTTCTATTTTTTCCTATGGGTCAGAAACACTTTAGAGATCCCAGTGACTTCCTGGAAAAAGCATATTTAAACATTCGTTCCATTAAGGTAAATCAAACATTTACAACAAATTACACTTAGTACAATTTTGCCAAATGATAGTATACATTACAAGAAAGATTTTTAAAGTGAGTGAGCATACCATAACATTTTCTTTTGCCTCTCTAAGAATCTATGCCTTTTCTAAAAATAATCTATTGGAATAACACTTAAACAAGGAGAAAATGAGGTCAGTAAATACCTAATTTTGGAATTAGAATTTGAAAGATAAAAAGTTACTAATGAATTGCCTAATAAAATTCTAAAATAGTTTGTATTTATTAACAAAATGAATTTACATCTGCCCAGTCTTTCAAAATCACCAAGTAGGAAAAAAGAAAAAAAAAAAAAAAAGTGGCATTTTATTTTTAAGATTATTTCAGTCTTCTAACATTTGGAAAATAGGACACAAAGAAAACAAAAAACCCCATTGCCATCAAGCTGATTCTGACTCATAGTGACCCTATCAGATGGAGTAGGATTGTGCCCTAGGGTTTCCAGGCTGTAAATTTTTAGGGATGCCGACTGCCACGTATTTCTCCTGTGGAATTACTGGTAGGTTTGAACTGCCGAGCTTTTGGTTAGCAGACGAGTGCGTTAACCACTGTGCAACCAGGGCTCCTTAGGAAACATCTCTATTGAAGCCCTGGTGGCACGGTGGTTAAAGAGCTCACCCACTAACCAAAAGGTAGGCCATTCTAATCTACCAGCTGCTCCTAGGAAACCCCAAGGGTCAGTTCCACTCTGTCCTACAGGGTCACTGTAAGTCTGAGGCACAAGAATTTTTTTGGGTTTATATATATATTATTTTGCATAGTAAGTTTATTTGGCGGTCTGCTTTGAGTATATTTATTTTAAAATCAAGATGAAACGAATTAAAGAATTTCATTCAACAGTCAGTGAGGCCTGCTAATTACAGAAGCAGGAGGCAGAGTAAGGATATTTGAGATGCTGTTATCTGTATGTCCATCAGAGGGAGACAGTGGCAAGTGCTCAATAGAAGAGAAGTTGCTGCCCACTTATTCTTCTGGTCCTTTAAAACAAACCACCTCTTAGAACAATTTTGGCTTCTGCACCAGTCTCAAGCATGTAAACAAGACTGGTGTCATTCTTAACTTCCCTCACGTTGCTTTCCACTCTTCTGCCTCTGGCTCCCTCAACCATTGGCTCCATACTTCTATAAACCCACTTTGTCCTCCCCCCTTATTTAATCTCCCCTCTCTGACTTTTTTCTCTGACTTAGTAAATTCAAAGTGCCCACTCCAAACACTGAAATGTCTGAAGTGCTCTGCAGTATTTGGTAAGAAATTTTTTTTTTTCTTCTTTGTTTCTCACTGTCTCTTTCACTTTTGATGTTGGCATAGAAGCTCAATGTGGAAAGATTGACACACAATTCATTTTGACAAAGAGTTCTTTTAGACAGCTTATATATTGACATGGAAATGTTATGCCCTTTCCAGACAGTATAAAAGGAATTTTGTCTTATTGGGGTCTTAAGGGCTCAGTAAATACCATATCTCTTCCCCATATGGATTCTGAGTCAACTGGGGCGTGGAGGTGCGGTGGGGTGGGGAGGGGGGAAGACTATAATCAGGGGATAGAACCAAAAAATACCATCACAACTACTTACGAAGTCTAAGTCTAGGTTACACTAAATCTTTCAGTTTGGCTGTGAGTGCAACTGATTTATTAACTCCTGTTCCCCTTCAGTCCAGGCATAGAACAGGAAACAGGACAAGTTTACTTCTATAAAGTAGATGTTATTGCCTACATGCCATTGCCCACACCTCCCATTGGTTTACTGGAGGAGCGAGACAGTCCTCACACTCGTGATCCTTAATATGTAGATAAGTTTCACTCAACTTGTCAACATTGACCAATCGTATTCATTCAGTATTCAGATAATTTATTCCATCCTCATGAAGAAGAGTAAAAGGCTGGGAAAGATGTCAGGTGTTTAAATGTAATCCTCTGTCTGTCAGTCATGTTCCCAGATCTTGCCCTCTCTTCCTGTGCTGGGCCTTTAAGTCTAAATCCACCAGGGGTATGGCTATCCTCACAGCAGAGTAGTAGTCTATCTCTCAGGGTGGCACTGCTTCCACATTCATGAAGAGCTCCTCCTTTGAGCGTTAGTCTGGGACTGCTAGTGGAGAATTGCTAGTAAACATTTTCTCCCAGATGCTTTAAAATGGCTTAGAAGAATAAAAAAATAAAATAAAATTGATTTAAAACAATCTTCTTTGCCCCCTATCTGCCTTGCTACCCCTCTGTGGAAATAAAGTTTCCCATTTTACATCCCAACTCCATAGTCATTTCTCCAAACCCTAGATATAAGGAGAATTCACCTTCAAATCAGCCTGGTTCCTTGGTACTGAAGTTTCAGAACTCCTTTTCTAAATGGTGGCCCTTGATCCCAACCTGATACTTCCAATGATCCCAGGGCATTATTGGTGAGATTTACTCAGATACAAGTTTCACGCCATCATTTGAGTGCAGGTAATGGAAGGATCAAAGGGCCAATTCAGCGAGGTCATGAACAGTAACCTACTCAGTGAGATGAATTTTTTGACTCTAGGGAAGGACTAAGGTTAATGATATGTCTGTTCCCTATTCAGCAGTAACAGGATGAGGTAACAGTACAGAAATAGACAAACAGGAATAGAAGAAAGGGAGGAGAAAAGGAGAAAGCGCTCCTTCTGCTTTCACGTTAATCTTTTCCTGGGAAACTAGTTCCTAGACTCTATCTGGCCTGATGCCTTCTGTGCCTAGGAGACTTCTGAGGCTTTCTGTCACCTCTTGTCTTAGCACAGTAAATGTCGCCAAGGCAGTTTGAGACGTTCTGAGTCTTGCGTACGATGTTAACTGTACCCAGACTTGAGATGAAATTGACGGCAGTTTAGCAGAAGTCTTGCTGAGTTGCTTGAGTAGGTACAGAGTTGCCGAAATTTGCCCATAACCTCTTTCCCCAGATAAAAAATAAAGGGGGATTTAATTGTAGGTTTCATTTAATTATTTTGTTGTTGTTATTGTTTGTTGTCTTCTTTAGGTTGCTTTTTAAGCCATGCCACGTGTTACCTGATTTGCTAGACACTAGCCAACACGTACCACCTTCCATTTTGTAAATAACAACTAGATTCCTAAGTCAAAAGTAGACAACAAGGTCCATATATGACCTCTGCAAGACTGTGATTTCTTTCTCAGGATCCTCTGATTTCTGGTCTCATAAGTTGTATTCTTCCTGGTTTTGGGAGATATTTTTCTATGAACTGCATCAAATGTGCTGTATCAAATCTTTTAGAATTCTAGGTCACCAGTCCATCTGGTTTAGACATTCAGTGGTCTCTCCTTTTGCATAATAGCCCTGTACATATGAATCCATTGAGAGAGGATGCATACATTTCATTTTCATTTTCATTATGTTTCAGTGTAAGTCACCAGAACTCTTCATTGACAGGCAAATAGTATAATTTCAAATATCTCATAATTCTTCTCTACAAAGCTGAGTACCTAGAAAGGCCGTAGTGCTGACTTTTTGCGTTAAATTGATAGCTATAGAGTGATCTCACTATTCATAAGCAAAAGTAGCAGGGGGTATGTACAGTTCTTCCCTGATGCTTCTAAAGCTCACCCGCATTCCTCACAAATACACAAAGGAAGGCATCAAAGATCAAGCCGGTGATGTCATGGCCCAGGACATTGATTATATTCTGCTTCTATGCACACCACAGGAGGAATGAAACAAATAGACCATCAAGTCATCAGCATCAAAATTGCAGCACACACTGCAACCCTTTCTCAATTCATGTCGTTAGTAAAAACTCTTTTTATGAGATATTAACCAAAACTCATTTGCTTCATCTAGTACTGCAAAAGCTCTTGCCACAGAAGCCCCTGGAATAAATCCTGACCGTATGTGCTTGGTTAGGTCTCTACTCGACCTTGTTGATAACAGATATTTCTACAATGAAGAGACCTAAGCCTTTTTGTTATTCACATCTCTCCTAACTAGTTCTACAGTTATTGCTTTCCATTTAGAGTGGCGTACGTTACATTGACAGCAGGCGACTGGACTGGCAAAATTCATACCTGTGTAACTTGGACAACTCTAGTCATAAGTTCTTAAAATAGATCCTTCATGTCATTAATGAATAGCCTTTGACTTCCATTTCCTGAAACCCCTAAAACTTTATCAACTCCATTCTTTTTATGAATGTGCTGTGTGCTTTGTCTTTGCATTTTCCCTCACCTTCACTCTGTTCTATAAATCTGTTTGTTTTTCAAAACCTTGGGCATTAATCTGTCTTTTCTTTGTTTATAGATTAATACACTTGTTTAGCATAAAAATCAAACCAAACTCATTGTTGTCAAGATGATTCTGACGCATAGCGACTTTCTAGGGCAGAGTAGAACTGTCCCATAGGTTTCCAAGGCTGTAAATCCTACGGAGGGAGACTCCACATCTTTCTTCCACAGAGTGGCTGGAGGGTGTGAACCACTGACCTCTTGGTTAGCTGCCGAGCTCTTAACCACTGCACCACCAGAGCTCCTTTGTCTAGCATAGTACCCTAAACATAACATGTAGTATAAACAGTAGTAAGAAATATGACTTCTTAGTTCTAGGTCATTTAGAAGTACTCATTATTTACAGATTCAAATTAATTTCCCACTTTGAATAGGCTAATTTTATTGAGATTTTGGTTCTTCCATCCATTGTCTATAATTCCAGATAGAATTTGTTGTTGACTTCCCTGTCATTTGGCTTGTGCCTTAACCTAGATTCCTGTTTCACAAAGTGCATACCTACGTTCCCTCAATATTTGTGTCTCTGTCCACAATAACAAAGTAACCTTGAAGTACACCAACTAAAGTATTGTGTATTTAGTGCTGATCTTGTAGTCATTCCTTTGATATATGTCTACATCTTACCTAATCATTAATTATACTTATTACAGTCTTTCAGGATGGCTTTCACAATGGCTCTTACTGTGGAATCCATACAAGTTTTGAAAACATACTTCTTTAGGGTTTCCTGTATTCCAGTTTTCTCTGAGAAAATTGTTGAGCTCTTCCGTATACATATATATATATTTTTTTCATTTCTTTTCCCAACATGTCTATTGGTCACAGGTAGTATTTTTTTGTTTGTTTTTTCATCTAGAAACTCCTAAAATTAAGTCAGTATATCTTTCTCTCTCTCCCTCTCTCTCATTCTATCTCTCTCTCCTTTTCTCCCTTTCCACAAATACGTAGATTGGTTTCTAAAAGCATCACCCTCTTTGAAGTATGATCCTCTTCTCTTTCTTCCCCAGGTACTTCTTGAATTCATCTCCTGACATTTGTAGAGCTAAGACTATTGTTTATATTACCATGCATTCTTTTCCTTAGCAAAAGAATGTTATCTAGCCCCTGCAAAGCCTGCACTGCTTCTGAAAGTTTAAGTCATTCCAGGTACAGGATGTTTTTAAGGTTTTTTTGTTGCCAGATTGTGGTGATATAGTTTAATTTTCACATTTTTTCTCTCCACATGTTAGTTTTATTTCCATGATAGGGACCTCCATTATTTTATACATTTTTTAAATTAATGAAGCTCATCACATATTTGTGAGGAAAACTGTTCTCTGCTTCCCCAAGAGTCACACACATATTAACATATGCTGGTAAAGTGTGCTCTCAGAGGGAGTGGGTAGGAGACAAGCTACACTACTTTCCTTTTTAAGACCTGCTTTTGCTTGCTTTGGCCCTGTATACATTAGACCCAAAGGCAAGATATCCATTAAGGGTTTAGAGTTTGGGCTGAGGAACACAACATAATGTGTAAATACAATGACTCTACCAAAGTCTCATTAAGCTATACCCAGAGGCTATTCTGAAAGAGACATTAACATAATCAAATAAAATTCTCAAGGTCAAAACCCTATGCACTCTGACTTCACCAAAGACTTATCCGCGCTCTGACTTCACCAAAGACTTATCCATGTATTATTTCCTAGTGTGTGCTACAGAAGTTGTGAGTTTCAAGAGATAATTAAAAAATTGCTCTTTCCTCCCTTGGTTTTAAACCAGTTAAGAAATAGAGGCAAAAATAAAGCACATTTATCACTAAGAAAGCTAGATTAGAGGAGACAGTTTATGTGTGTGGAACACGGACCTGCTAACTGCTTATAGACTAAATCTTGTCTTTGAAATAGGACACCTAAGGGAAAATTAGAGATGCAGAACAGAAAGTAAACTTACTCTACTCAATCAGGTAGTGGGAAGGCAGGGAAAAAGAAGCAAATTTCTTATTCACAAGACTTTTGATAGATTGTTGTTGTTTTTTGTTATTTATTGCCTTTGAGTTGATTATGACTTATAGTCTTATAGTGGCCATACAAAACCAAAAACCTATTGCCACTTAGTCGATTGTGACTCATAGTGACCCTATAGGACAGAGTGGAACTGCCCCATAGGGTTTCCAAGGATCACCTAGTGGATTCAAACTGCCAACCTTTTGGCTAGCAGCCATAGCAAGTAACCACTAAGCCACCAGGGTTTCCATGCAGGACAGTGTAAAACTGCCCTATAGAGTTCCCTGAGCCATAAATCTTTATGGGAGCAAATCATCAGGTCTGTTCTCCCCTGGAGCCACTATTGGGTTCTAACTGCCTACTTTTTGGTTAGCAGCCAAGAGCTTAATAAGCATTGTGCCACTAGGGCTTCTTTTGATATATTAGCCCCATTCAATTGAGTGCTATTCCAATTGGAATACGCGCTACACATCTGCAGAGAGAAGTAAGGGCCAAGGTGGCAAAAGGGGCAAAGAGTGCTCAGGAGAAATCCATCCATGTAAAAACTGTCTGTTCTACCATACTCTTTCTAAAAAACTTATAACTGCATTTCTTTCAGATCCTGCCTGAAATCTAGCAGAGAAATCAGAAAAAAATATGTACCATGATGGGGGCTTCATTCTCTGTAGAATCAATCAGCAGATTCGCCATTATAAGAGGAAGAGCACTGTGTTCTCTCCAATGAGAGGATAGTGGTATGACTGGGTAAATTGGAGCATATATTCTACAGGAAAAGTTGGTGGAGCCTGGGATGGGACTGAGTAGGCTTGAGTTTGAGAAATTCTGCTAGTATAGCCTTAAAAAAAAAAAAAAAAAGTTTATTTCCCTATGTTGTTTTTTATCCTTTAGTATTCTATCCTTTGACAGGTTTACTATAACATTGTCTTTGAAAACTGTGGGATTAATGGGGAAAAATAGTATGTGTGTCTCATCTAGACATGTGGTCCAGCTACCATTTTTGACACATTTGCTATTGCTTAAAGTAACCAAGCCTCAGTTCTCTAATTTCTAAAATGGCAAGGCATTTCCTGCCACAAATGACAGTGTTGTAAAAGGATCATATGAGATATTTTGTTTGAGAACAGTTTGTAGACAAAACAGTAACCTCCATGAAGCAGAAATTCTACACACTTATATTTTAAACAAGGAGCCTTTGTAATGCAGTTCTTAAAACGCTGGGCTGCTAACTGAAAGATCAGTGGTTTGAACCCACCAATGCTCCGTGGGAGAAAGAGGTTGCAGTCTGCTTCCATAAAGAATTCAGCCTTGAAAACCCTACGAGGCAGTTCTATTTCTATTGATGAAGATTATTGAATATACCATGAGTTGACAGAAGAGCAAACAAATCTGTCTTGGAAGAAGTACAGCCAGAACACTTCTTAGAAGCGATGATGGCTAGACTTTGGCTTGCCTACTTTGGACACGTTCTCAGGAGGGACCAGTCCCTGGAGAAAGACATCATGCTTGGTAAAGCAGAGGGTCAGCCAAAAAGAGGAAGGCCCTCAACAAAATGGATTGAAACAGTGGCTGTAACAATGGGCTCAAACACAGCAAGGATTATGAGGATGGCCCAGGACCCGGCTCTGTTTAATTCTGTTATACGTAGGATTGCTATGAGTCACCTAACAACAGCATGTTTTAAACTGATGTAACCGAGTATCTACAGTAGTTCTTGACTCATAGTGGGTACTTTTTTGCTTAAAAAAATTTTTTTTTGACGTACACCGTACTTAATTTGACATTATAATCTTCAATAGTCACATTGGCCTAAAATTTAACTTTTTATTTTTCTGACTGCTATAAGAACTTTAAAATGTGGTATTGGGAAGGTGAGTACTTTAGGAGGTGTGTGTGTGTGTGTGTGTGTATGCACACATGTTCACACATGGTATCAGGCTTTCTTCTTTTTTTTGCCAAGAGATTGTTTCATTCAAGAAAAACATTAGAAGAGCCAGTAGAGAGAAAGTATCTGTGGTTTTCACAAGCAATTTCTACTGGAAACAAGGAAACTATTCACCAGTTTCTCCAGACAAATACAGATCACCTCTTCTAGGTTCTCAATACATACAGGGGCGGGTTGTCTAATAGGCAAAGTAAGCATGGTGCTTACCTTGCATATCAGATCATCTGTAGTGAACAATTTCACATGAGTTTCACATTGTTTAGTAAGTAAGCACAAGTAGGCCCATACTTACCTTGCTTACTGGGTCAAACCTCTCCCCACCCACATCAGGGATTGTAATATTTGAAAAGAGGCTTTGATTTTGTAGGCAGTTCTGTGGGGTTGGGAGAGAGACAGATACCAGCCATATTTAAAAGCAGATTCTTGGATGAGTTAAAAATAAAAGTCTATTTTTTTTTTTTTTTCTACTCTTGCCCATAGACCCCATGATCCCTCTTCGAGATTCTCTTGGTTCATGTTTCTCTATCCCTTGGTCTTTTTTCCCCTTAATTTGTAATCTTTATATGAAGAATCATTTTCATCTCAGTAAAAAGTTGGAAATGGTTATTCACACCAGTGCCAGTAGTAATAAATCATAAATTATAAAATTCTTGATACCATTTATTAATAGTGTTGATTTAAAAATGCTATTACATTTTTTATTCTGAATATGCTTTCACTTCTAAGAATCCTATTTTCACCATGTATATACTAACTATATTCAAGGACCAGAAGTACATAATGTAGCTGAATAATTACGAACTATCTTTGACGTTGACTATTCCTAAATACTTAAGTTTTAACCTCTGGGATAACTGGTATGCAAACTGTCATCTTCGCTCAATTTTTCTCTTGATTTAAAACACTGAGATAGCTTGTGCCACATCCATAATATATTTGGAAGAATAAAAATATTCCAACAGTTTTTGGCCATCATTCTACTGCATGTTGAAAAATAAAATGTTCAAGCTGAAAAAATAATTGCTACTCATTTTGCCTTTAAGCAGGTAACTATTAAAATAGCATAACTGGAACTTGCGACCTCTTTTTTCTAAGAAGTGTTTGAATATTTGAAGCCTAAATATAGACTTTAATTTCATTTCAGTAAAGCCTCTTTAGCTAACCATATAGTATGTATTGAAGATTTTAAATTGATACATATCATAGGTGATAAATGCATGATATATATATATATATATATATAAAAATGCTTTATGGCATAACACAAAATGTCTTTTCCGAAGATATCAGTTGAAATCCTCTACCTTAACTTGGCATGCTGTTGTTGTTAGGTGCACTGGAGTCAGTATCTACTCATAAAGACCCTATGTATAACAGAACAAAATGCTACCTGGTGCTGTGCCATCCTCACAACAGTAGGCATGTTGGAGCCCATTGTTGCAGGCAGTGTCCAGTCCATCTCTTTGTGGGTCCTCCTCTTTTCTGCTGAACCTCTGCATTACCAAGCATCATGTCCTTCAACAGGGACTGGTCTCTCTTGATAACATATCCAAAGTAAGTGACACGAAGTATCACCATCTTCACTACTCTGGCTGTACTTTTACCAAGACAGATTTGTTCATTCTTCTGGCAGTCCATAGTATATTCAATATTCTTCACCAATGCCATAATTCAAACTGGTCAGTTCTTCTTCCATCTTCTTTATTCACTGTCCAGTTTTCAGATGCATATGAGGTGATTGAAAATACCATGGCTTGGATCAGGCACAACTTGGTCCTCAAAGTGACATCTTTGCTTTTTAACACTTTAAAGAGGTCTTTTGCAACAGATTCACCCAATGCAATATGTCTTTTGATTTCTTGACTACTGCTTCCATGGGTGTTGATTCTGGATCCAAGCAAAATGAAATTCTTGACAACTGGAGTTTTTTCTCCATTTATCATGATGTTGCTTATTGGTCCAGTTTTGAGGATTTTTGTTTTCTTCATGTTGATGTGTAATCCATACTGAAGATTGTCTTTGATCTTCAACATTGTTTCAAGTCTTCTTCATTTTCAGCAAGCAAGGAAGTGTCATCTACATATTGTAGGTTGTTAATGAGACTTCCTCCTATCTTGATGTCATGTTATTCATATAGTCCACCTTCTCAGACTATTTCCTAACCATACAGGTTGAACAAGTATGGTGGAAGGACACAACCTGGCACAAAATTTTTTCCACTTTTAAACCATGCAATATCCCTTGTTCTGTTCCAAAGACTGTCTCTTGGTCTATGTACAAGTTCTGATGAGCAGTATATTGACAGGGAACTGGCAGAAATTCAAGCCAGGTTTAGAAGAGGACGTGGAACCGGGGATATCGTTGCTGATGTCAGATGGATTCTGGCTAAAAGTAGAGAATACCAAAAAGATGTTAACCTGTGTTTTATTAACTATGGTAAGGCATTCAACTGTGTGGTTCATAAGAAATTATGGGTAACACTGTGGAGAATGGGAATTCCAGAACACTTAATTGTGCTCACGAGGAATCTGTGCATGGATCAAGAGGCAGTGGTTCCGGCCACATAAACCAGAGACTACATCAGCTTGAGACCAGAAGAACTAGATGGTGCCCGGCTACAACCAATGACTGCCCTGACAGGGAACACAACAGAGAGTGCCTGAAAGAGCAGGAGAGCAGTGGAACACAGACCTTAAATTCTCATAAAAAGACCAGACTTAACGGTCCTACTGAAAGTAGAAGGACCCCAGAGGTAATGGTCTCCAGACCTTCTGTTAGTCCAAGACAGGAACCATTCCCAAAGCCCACTCTTCAGACAGGGATTGCACTGAACTATAGAATAGAAAATGATACTGGTGAGAAGTGAGCTTCTTGGATCAAGTAGACACACGAGACTATGTGGGCAGCTCCTGCCTGGAAGGGGGATGAGAAGGCAGAGGGGGTCAGAAGCTGGCTGAATGGACACAAAAATAGAGGGTGGAGAGAATGTGCTGTCTTATTAAGTGGAGAGCAAATAGGAGTATACAGCAAGGTGTATATAAATTTTTGTATGAGAGATTGACTTGATTTGTAAACTTTCACTTAAAACTCAATAAAAATTAAAAAAAAAAGAGGCAGTCTTTCAAACAGAACAGGGAGGTACTACATGGTTTAAAGTCAGGAAATGTGTTTGTCAGGGTTATTTCTTTTCACCATACCTATTCAATCTGTATCTTGAGAGAATAATCTGAGAAGCTGGACTATATGAAAAAGAATGGGGCAACAGGATTGGGGGAAGACTCATTCACAACCTGCATTATGCAGATGACACAACCTTTCTTGCTGAATATGAAGAGGGCTTGAAGTACTTACTGATGAAGATCGAAGACCATAGCCTTCAATATGGATTAAACTTCAACATAAAGAAAACCAAAATCTTCACCACTGGCCCAATAAGCAACAACATAGTATATGGAGAAAAGATTGAGGTTTTCAAGGGTTTCATTTTACTTGGATCCTCAATCAACACCTATGGAAGCAGCAGTCAATGAATCAAAAGACTCGTTGCATTGGGCAAATCAGCTGCAAGAGATCTCTTCAAAGTGTTAAAAAGCAAAGATATCACCCTGAGGACTAAGCTGTGCCTGACCCAAGCCATGGTGTTTTCAATCACCCTATATACATGTGAAAGCTGTGCAATGAATGAGGAAGACCAAAGAAGAATTGACACCTCTGAATTGTGGTGCTGGCAAAGAATATTGAATATACCATGGACTTCCAAAAGAAAGAACAAATCTGTCTTGGAACTAGAATGCTTCTTGGAAGCAAGGATGGCAAGATTGGGTCTCACATACTTTGGACATGTTGTCAGGAAGGATCAGTCCCTGAAGAGAAACACCATGCTTGATAAAGTAAAGGGTCAGCAAAAAAAGAGGAAGATCCTCAATGAGTTGAATTGACACAGTAGCTTCAACAATGGGCTCAAGAATAGCAACAATTTTGAGGATGGCAGAGGACTGGGTAGGGTTACATTCTGTTGTCCATAGGGCCACTATGAGTCAGAACCAACTGGATGGCACCTAACAAGGACAATAACATTATACATAAACTGAGTCTTTTCAATCTAAGGTTTAATATTTCTTAAAAACTTCTGTTTTTTATAGTATCCATCTTTTAATCAGTCTATGACACAGTCTGTGTAATTTCTTCAGATTTTTCTTTCAGTTTACCAATTCTAACTTCAGCTATGTCTAATCTTCTGCCTAAATAATCAGTTGATTTTTTATACTATTTTTATTTGACATTTGTTTATTTAATACATATACACAAAGCCAGTACATAGTAAAATAAATAAGTATTTAATTATACTAATAACTAAAGGTCTTAGCTTACGTTAGCTAATATTCTTTATGAAAGCATTTGACAGATATGCCATGCATAATGTCACGTACCTACCATTACTGTACCATGCAGAATAGTTCTCTGCCCTAAAATTGGCCTTTGCTCCAACTGTTCTTTCAACCCCCACTAGTTGAATCGCTGACAACAACTGATCTTTTTATTGTCTGCATAGTTTGTCTTTACCACAATGTCCTACAGTAGGAATTTCACAGTGTGCAGTTTTCTAAGAAGCAGCTCTGGTGGCCCAGTGGTTAAGGGTTTGGCTGCTAAACAAGAGGTCACCAGTTTGAACCCACTAGCTGTTCCAAGAGAGAAAGATGTGGCAGGCTGCTTCTGTAAAAACTACAGCCTAGGAAGCAATATGCGGCAATTTTACTCTGTCCAACAGGGTCGTTACTAGTAGGAATAGACTTAAAGGCGGTATTATCTTTCTAAGACTAACTTCTTCACTTACCCAGTGCCCTCGAGTCGATTCCAACTCATAGCAACCCTATAGGACGGACAAGAACTGCCCCATAGAGTTTCCAAAGAGCACGTGGCGGATTCGAACTGCCGAACCTTTAGTTAGCTGCTGTAGCACTTAACCACTACGCCACCAGGGTTTCCAACTTCTTCGCTTAGCAGTATGCATTTAAGGTTCTTTCAGTTTCCTTCATATCTTCTTGTGTTTGGTAGCTAATTTCTTTTTATCTCTGAATAAGAATCCATTGCATGTATTACCACACAGTTTGTTTATCTACTTACACATTGAAGGTCATTTTGGTTGCTCCCAGTTTTTGGCAATTATGCAGGTTTTTGTATGAACATACATTTTCAACTCATTTGTGCAAATAATAGAAGTATAATTTTTTTATAATATGATAAACCTGAGCATAGTTTCGTAAAAAAACAGACTGTCTTCAGTAGCTGTAAAATGTTGTATTCCTACCAGTACTGAGTAAGAGTTCCAGTTTCTTCACGTTCTTTTCAGCATTTGGTTTCCTCAGTGTTTTGGTTTTTACCCATTCTAATAGATGTGTATCGATACCTCGATTTTGTTTTAAACTGAAATTCCCTAAATGATATATGATTTAGAGCATCTTTTCATATGCATGTGTGTCAAAAATTTATCTTATTTGATAAGGAACCTTCTGTTCAGATCTTTTGTTCATTTTGTAATTGGGTTGTTTGCTTTTTATTGTTGAGTGTTTAGAGCCCTTCGTATGCCTTGTCATGCATTCACTGTCAGATTTGTGTTTGGGACACATTTTATCACAATCTGTGGCTTGTCCTTTTTTCTCTTAACAACGTCATTTGCAAAGCAAAAGTTTTAATTTTAATAATGTCCAACTTAGCAATTTTTTTTTAATTTGGATTATGCTTTTGATGTTGTATCTAAAAAATTATCACCAAAATCCAAAATCCCCTAGATTTCCTTCCATGTTATCACCAAAATGTTTTTTAATTTTTTATTTTCTATTGAAGACTATGACATATTAAGTTAATTTTTGTGACAAGTGTTAAGTCTGTATCTAGTATGTAGATTTTTTTTGGCATGTGAATATTTTTCCAGTGCCATTTGGTGAAAAGTCTATTCTTTTAACATAGAATTGCCCTTGCTACTTTGGCAAAGATCACTTGATGATATTTGTGTGGGTTTATTTCTGAGTTCTCCGTTCTGTTTCATTTATATATTTGTTTAGTTTCAGTTGCCAGTACTGTACTTTTTTGATCACTTTAAATTAATAGTAAGTCTCAATTTTGGGTAGTTTCTCAGTCCTCCACTATTGTACTTCAGTATTTGGTTGGCTATTGTGAATATTTTAGTTTTCTAAAAAAGTTTAGAATCAGTTTATATAAAATAACTTGCTGGAGTTTTGATTGGTATTGCATTGACTCTATAGATCAAGTTGGGAATAATTGACATTTAAAATTGCATCTTCATGAATGTAATATATCTCTATTTACATCTCTTGAGTTATTTTTCAGAGTTTTGTAGTTTTCTTCATATTTTGTTGGATTTATATTTATTTATTTCATTTTTTGATGCTAATGTAAATAGTGCTGTGTTTTTTATTTCAAATTCCAATTGTTCATTGCTGGCATGTAGGAAAGCAAGTAACTTTTGTATATTAACCTTGTATCTTCAATCTTTCCCTAAGTGTTTATTTGTTTCAGGAGTTTTTTCATCAGTTATTTGGCATTTTCTACGTATACAACAATATCAACTGTGAACAAAAAACGAGAAGGCCTGGCAGTGCAATGGTTAAATGCTGGGTTGCTAACTGAAAGGTCGGTGGTTTGAACCCACCAGTTGCTTTGTAACAGAACAGGTCTGGCAATCTGCTCCCAGCCTAGGAAACTCTGTGAGGCAGTTCTAGTCCATTCGGTAGGGTCACCGTGAACTGGAGTTAAACTTGGTGGCACATAACAACAACGACATGAACAAAAACAGTTTTCTTTCTTTCTTCCTGATATATATGCCTTTTATTTCCTTTTTATAGCTTACTGCACTACCTAGGACTTCCAGTATGGTGTTAAATAGAACTTGTGAAAGGAGACATCCTTGCCTTGTTCCTAAGCTTACAGGGATGCCTATTAAATCTTAATAAATATTCAGGCACAGTGTTATTTCAATTTTTTTTCACATCTGCCAGAAGTGTTTAATTATGCCTTATCCTTATTCCGTACTCCAAAAGAAATCATGAGGTATTGGTTAAAAGTTGAATAGATCAAAGAAAAGAATTATACCAAAACTGCCATCTATTGAATTTCTACCATATATTAGGCAATTTGCTTTTTGCAAAGCCATTAATTAGCTCTGTGAGGAAGGCTATTAATATCCTCTTCTTACAGAAGAAAAAACTGATGCTCAATTGTTCTAAGTTAGCAATCCACATACTGAATTGTTCGTACCTCTGGGACTACCTTTAAAGAGTTTCTAAAGCATATGTGAGCACACACAATTTTAAGAGACTCGACTTCCTAATATCAAACTTCCATGTATTTTATTTCTTAAAATTGATCTTCATGAAATGTTTAATTTATTATCTTAGGGCTTTTTTAGTATTTTAAATAATATTTGTTCTCTTTCAGGTAATTACGCCATTACCAAAATACCAAGTGTCCCTATTTTTAATTTTCCTTTTTATCATGTTTTTGAACACATGTGGTAGAAAGTTTGTGTCTTCTGAAATTTCTTATTGTAAATTCATTTTTTTTTTTTAATTTTCAAAATTTTTGTGGTGTGGGTTTATGGGAATATGCTTTCAAGCATAATATTTTTACTTGTATCTGGCAGTGGCCAGGGTATCACAAGATGTGAAATTGTTTTAGTGTAATTTTTTGGCCTAGAGTTTTTTATTCAAGTAAATATAAATAAGGGCCCCAAAATCACACGACATGCAGGTGAGGGTTGGCAGAGATGGATTTCTCATGTCCTGTACTAATTACTGTTTTTTTTTTTTTTTTTATTTTTCTTCCCATCACAGAGTAAGCTGTATTTCCAAAATGTAATCTATACTTGGGAGTCTCAGTTCAGTCGCCTCCTCTCCTAAGCTCAAAGCCTCATTTTCTATCCAATGTCTGAGTCAAAACCCAAGCTCCAAATAAGCCAAAATGTCTCATATGCATACGTTTTCTAGTTTTATTTTGCCTTTCTCTCTCTTTTAAATCAAAACAGGTAGTTGCTGTATTTTGCTTGAGATCTCAGCCTTACACTTAAATTATTTTTTGCTATCTTTTGAACCTCATTTGTAGAATTGTGCTATATCTTGAATTGTAGCAGGAGACCTTTTAGTTCATTTTTTCATCAGAAAAAAAAAAAGAAAACAGTGAAGGTTGATTTTGATCCCTGGATTAGTCCAACTTTTGGATTTTGGGAAGTAGAGGAGAGGTTAAAATAAGACAGTGAAGATAAGAAAACAAAGATTGTGATGCCCCAGAAGCCAAATAAAAGTACTTCAACAAAAATAATAACTGTGTTAAGAGATACCGAAAAATAAAGTAATATGAAGAGTGAACACTAGATTTGGCAAGATTAAGGTAATTGGTAACCTTGAGAGGTTAGCTCCTTTTGAGTGGTATAGTTTGTTCATTGTAAAGAAAGCAGAATACATAGGCAGAGATGTAAACTGTTCAAGATTTGGCAGTGGAGAGCTGAGGAATTTCTTCTTGTTGTTTCTCTTTTCCTTTTCAGTAAAATAAGAAGTGAGATAATCAGAGAGGGAGAACGAAGTGACTAGAGAAAGGAAACAAGATTTCAAGGCTGGTTGGCAGACCTATCTGTGTTTCCACATTTAAACTGAGTCCTTCAACAGAGCCTTAATACTTTTTTAATCCTGCTACGTGTTGTTCCTCCAACAGTCTGTCAGTTTGTCATACTGTGGGGGCTTGTGTATTGCTGTGATACTGGAAGCTAAGCCACCAGTATTCAAACACCAGCAGGGTCACACATGGCGGACAGGTTTCAGCTGAGCTTCCAGACTAAGACAGGCTAGGAAGAAGGACCCCACAGTCTACTTCTGAAACTAATTAGCCAGTGAAAATCTGATGGATAGCAGCAGAACATTGGCTGATGTAACATCAGAAGATGAGCCCCTCAGGTTGGAAGGTACTCAAAAGAGGAATGAGGAAGAGCTGCCTGCTCAAAGTAGAGTGGACCTCAGTGAATTGGATGGAGTCGAGCTTTTGGGACCTTCGTTTGCTGATGTGGCAAGAATCAAACTGAGAAGAAACAGCTGCAAATATCCATTAATAATTGGAACCTGGAATGTACAAAATATAAATCTAGGACAATTGGAAATTATCAAAATTTAAATGGAATGCATAAAGATTGATATCCTAGGCATTAGTGAGTTGTAATGGACTGGTATTGGTCATTTTGAATCAGATAATCATAGGGTCTCCTATGCTGGGAATGACAGCTTGAAGAGGAATGGCATTGCATCCATCATCAAAAAGAATATTTAAAGATGTATCCTGAAGTACAATGCTGTCCGTGATAGGATAATATCCATACGCCTGCAAGGAAGGCAATGCTACTATTATTCAAATATATGCACCAACCACTAAGGCCAAAGATGAGGAAATTGAAGATTTTTACCAACTTCTGCAGTCTGAGATTGATCAAACATGCAATCAGGGTGCTCTGATAATTACTGGTGATTGGAATGCAACAGTCAGAAACAAAGAAGAAGGATCGGTAGTTGGAAAATATGGCCTTGATGATAGAAACAATGCTGGAGATTCAACGACAGAATTTTGCAAGACCAATGGCATCTTCATTGCAAATACCCTTTTTTTACCAACATAAATGGCAACTATACACGTGGACCTCGCCAGATGAAATACACAAGAATCAAATCAATTACATCTGTGGAAAGAGACAATGGAAAAGCTCAATATTATCAGTCAGAACAAGGCCAAGGGGCCGACTGCAGATCAGACCCAATTACTCATATGCAAGTTCAGGTTGAAACTGAAGAAAATTAGAATAAGTCGATGAGAAAATAAGCTTTATCTGTTTCTGTTTTCAAACCTTCTGTTATTTTTTAATCTTGTTTTCTTCATTCATTAAAATTTCAAACCATTTTTTTTAAATGCAAATAATATAAACTCTAGATACTTTATATTATCTCCTATACTAATCTATTTTTTGAAGATATTGGCTTTTAAATATTCTACTTCTCTGCTTTCCTTGATAAATGTTTTCATGACTTTTTCGTGTTTTCTATTTTGATTTAGTACTTGACTATTATTTCCCTAATGGAACACTAGTGACAAAATGGTCAAGTGCTTAAATGCTAACTGAATGTTTGTTGGTTCAAACTCACTTAGCACCTCCACAAAAGAAAGACATGGTGTTCTGCTTTTGTAAAGATTGCAGCCTAAAAACCCTATGGGACAGTTCTACTCTATGGCATTGGATCTCCATAAGTCAAAAATTGACCAGACAACTCTAACAACAACAATATTATTTTCCTAATGGGAGAGCAGTCTTTTTAGAGGATAGATTTTGTTTCTTTTTTTTTCTCCCTGAAGTACCTCTCAAAGGAATAATTTGTCCACATCAAACACTACACAAAGGGCCCATGGTAATTCTAAGCTATCCTTGCTGAAATTGTGCTGGTTAGAAGTATGTACACAAGAGCTGTTGTTATAGTGAGAAATCATAAAAAAGTAGGTGGTTGGCCTGGAGGAAGTACAATTTTAAGTTGAAAATACTCCATGAAAATTGTAGTGTGTCTGTAAGAATGAAGCTTGTTACATTTTGTGTCTCCAAAATTTTTTCAAAGACCAGTTGTCACCAATTAAGATCAGAATAAAACCTTCTGATTCGGAGAAAACAAAACTAGAATAAAAGTATTTCTCATGGACACAAAAATAAGATACAGGGAGAAATCCTTAGAAGATTTTGAAATGAGAAACCGGGGCAAAATTTCTCCAAAGGACACCAGTGTGAAAAGAATATCTCCAAATGTCTTAATCCCTTAGTCCCAGTGACTTATTGGTCCTCTTCCAACCAGCTATTTCTAGAAAAGCAGACAGATAGACATCATATGTAGATGTTAGATACTAGAAAACAATTTCACCCAAAAACAATACAAATCAGATTAGATAACCAAAAATCTCAAAAAGGGACTTATTACTAGGAAAACAAAATAAGCCCACTGCTGAAGGAATTCAATTACGTATAACAGATCAGTTCAGTATATTGAAAATCAGGGATCTTCAATAGGTTAGAGACACAGGGATGTCATATGTACAAACAATGTTATTGAATCGAGGGTCACAATCAAAGGCAGTGAGATTCTCAGCTTGTTGCCAATCAATCTCCACTACCCCCTATGCCCTTTAACATTGACAGACTTGAAGAAGAGCTGTTCAGCCAACTCCTGAAATGTGTATGGAGAAAGATAAAAGTTTGGAGGTTGCTTTCTACGCAATATTATTGCAACATTAGCTGATTGAAACAGCTAAAAAAAAAAAAAAAAAAAGATTTTATTGCATCAATAAAGCCCAGAAAATATTGAGTAAACATAGTTTATAGCTGAAAAGAGAGATCAGACTTGTGGAGTACAACAGTAAAGTATGCATAATGCTTGCTGTATATACAGAACATATATCAACTGTATCTACATGACATGATCCTAAGATCCAGTTTTTCTACTTGCATTCTAGACTACAAATTCCACTGTATGCTAACAACTTAAAAAGAAATTATGCTGTCAAATCATTTTTGGAAGTGTCGTGTTTAAAAAAAAAATCACTACCAGTTCTGGAGCTCTTCGGGTTACTTCTCTATTTTGATTGTATTTTCTTAGGCTTAGTCACTTTTGTTCTAGCTGATTTTTTTTCTCCATTTGCATTTAGTATTTAGATATATCTTGAGAATAAATTGACCAAACTGCTGTAGTGATTTGAAATTTGTTCTGAAAGTTCCACTCATTTTTGATAACTTTGCTTTTTTTTGTTTATATGGTTCATAAATATCTGAAATATAACATGTTTACAGTTGTATTCTTTATTTCCTTTATCATATACCTTGCATAACCTATTCTTCCCTATTCCAGGAAATCACAACACCACCCAGTTGCTCAATAAAAATTTGCCTAAGTTATTTTTAATTTTATCTATTTATTTTATATCTCCCAATATCCAATTTACAGCAGGTTCTGTGTATCCAATATATCCCAAATCCATCTGTGTCTATTCTCCTTTGCTGCTAATCTTTATTCCAAATCACCTGTACTTTTCACCTCAATAGCTTCCCCACTGGTTTTCTTAATTCTACTCATAACCTCCTATGACCTGACCTCCAAAGAGCAATCAGTTAAATATGTGCACAATACAAACCACACCATATCACGCTTATGCAAAAAAAAAAAAAACCCTCTAGTGACTTCCCTTTGATAAGAACCTTTTAGCACCTTTCCCCAGCTTTATTTTCTATGCCTACTTAACCTGTTTACTGCTGGCAGATGATCAAAAAAAAAAAAAAAAACCCATTGCTGTTGAGTCCATTCCAACTCATAGCAGCCCTCAGATACAAAAGCCTTTTTCACATGTGGGTAACACACCAGACCTATTTTCTCATCAGGGTTCTTTTTAACTGCTGAGTTCTGTGCCTGGAATGTCCTTCTTCCTGAATTCCACAGATTAAATGAAAGCTACACTACAGTGATAGGAATGGAAAGTGCATAACTAGAGAGAGAAGATCTGCTCAAGTTAGGACTCTTTGTTCACAACTTAAACAAGCTAAAGCAGAATGGAAACTTATTTGAAGAATACTGGAATATTAAAGAAATGGTGGAACAAGCAATCTCAAAGAACAAAAAAAGTGAGCTGGGTTTCAGGGGCAATTCTAGCAAAGACTTAGATAAGGCAGATTCTCTCTCGTCCTCCCTTCCTCTCTTCTTTCGCTCTTGCTTATGTTTCAAAGTGTTGGTTTCATCTTCTTTCTGAAGAGAGAGGAAGTTCAAATTATCGTGAGAGCGGAAGTTTCACATTTCAAAGCCCTTCCTCAATTGTAGTTTGAGAATTCCAAGAGACTGTTCAGAGTGGCTATGTTAGCCTCTGTGTCTTATTCTTACACCACCATTGTACCCAGAAAGAAGGGGTCATATAAGAATGCAGGATCCACATAAAAATCACATAGATGTGTAGGAGGCAAGGGAGGGAGAAGTAAAGCACAATTTACAGAAGGGACAGATATTAAGAGTAGAGTACCATTGATGTTCTTTACAATAAGTTACAAAAGCAGCTATTTTCTACAATGATCTCCAGTAAGAATAAATCATGTGGTTTGTCAAAATTGTCATGTTGTACCCATCCCACCTCTTTTGAATATAGACTTGGCACTAACCAGGAGCATTGATCTAGCCAGACAGTTGAGTTTCGAACACTCAATGCTCCTTATTCTAAATTCATATAAGAAAAAAAGAAATGTTATTTACATGAACATTATTTTAATAAGAAATATGAGACACCACACTAAAATATGAATGCTTTGTTAAAACATGATATTGGCTTTAGTAGTAATAAATATAAGGTCTTACATGTTGGCTCCAACTGATGGTGATCTTATGCATAACAGAAGGAAATGTTGCCCAGTCCTGTGCCATCTCCATAATCCTTGGTATATTTGAGTATATTGTTTTGGCTATTATGTCAATCCATCTCATTGAGGGCTTCCCTTGTTTTTGTTGAGGCTCTACTACACCAATCATTATATCCTTTTAGTAGTTGGTCTTTCCAGATGATCTCTCCAAGCAAATGGGCTGAAGGCTCACCATTCTTCCTTCTAAAAAGCGTTCTGGTTATATTTCTTCTAAGACTTGTTCATTTGTTCATTCTTTTGGCAATCTACAGTATATCCAGTATTCTTAGCCAACACCACAGTTTAAATGCATCAATTTTTTCTTCTGTTTTCCTTTTTTATTGTCCTGCTTTCCCATGTATTGAAGCATTTGAAAACACTATGGCTTGGGTCAGGCATACCCTAGTCATCAAAGTGACAAGCAATCAATAAGGTTTAATTTTAAAATATTACTTATTTAAATGAGAGAAAAGACTTACCATCTCTCTTTGTTCTAAGATAAGCCCAAAATGCCCAAGGTGAATTACTTAGCATATTTTATAATTAATTTATCTTGTTTTGGTCCAACATTCTGCTCTGTGATTTAAGAACATTTCATCTCCTTTATTCCACTGTGTTGATGTAAAAATGGATCATAAAATTAGTATGCAATGGAAAATAGTTTATACAGTTACATTCCTCCCCAACTGGAACCTTGGTTTAAGATAGTTTTATCTTGTGATTAATGTTCTGTCAAGGTACAAGTCCTATTGTTTGTGATTTTTGTGCTTGATAACATGAATCATGTTCACAGTAAACTTCAACTTTCAGAAAAATGTCTATTTGTTATACTTGGTTAGCTGAGGGATGTTAAGATATTTAACTGTTACATAAATCTTTTCTCTACTTAGTATAAAACTACCTTGAAGTAAAAGCTATGATGATAATAATAGATGACAGAAGAATATAAATAGTTTGAATTGCCTGTCTAGTGATTTAACTGTCTTTGTTTCAAGAATAGTATTTATTTAAAATTGTGCACATTATCCAAAAGCCTTCTTTCCAGAACTTTGTTTTCAGAGATTTTTTTTCTAAGTTAATCTAAACAGTCTATTTGAATTTTGATTTTCAGATTATATTTCATTTATTTCTACATTAAAAAAAAATGCACTAGCTTCTAATAGGAGTGTGTGTTATATATACAATTTCTAAGAAGCAGGTGAGAAAATAGAGATTAAAAGCTATTAAATTACCACAAACTTGACTGAAAAATAGTTTCTTAATATAGACTTTTATTTATTCCTTTCTATTCTATGCTATTTCTGGGAAAGTTTTTGCTCTTTCTTATTAAAAACATGAAAGGAACAGTTACGTGAATAGAAAAAATATCATGTCACAGAAGGGAATATGACCAGAAAATCTGATTTTGTATAGCCCCATTTCATTTTCTTAAATTTCTTTGGTAAATGCTTACCAGAAGAAAAGAAAAGGACCATCTCTGGAGTAACTTGGAGATCAGCTGAACTGTTGTAAGGACCACAGAAAGCAGGGCCTTCTTAGTTTCAAGGGGTGGGGTCATGATCTCCTCGATCTAAAAGGGTGGGGCCACAGCCTACTAGGTTTCAAAGAGTCGGATCTTTACCGACTGGGTTCTGGAGTGTGAGGCTGCTGTTAAGGTGTGTTAGGTGGATGGGGCTACTGCTCAAAGCTGAGTGGGTGGGGCTTCCAAGCCCAAGACGCAGAAGACGGAGCCTGCCTTGTCTACCAGGGTGGGGTCACCTCTCAGGTGGACTAGGAGAGAGGGCCTGCCCAAAGCCAAGGGAGCAGAGTTGCTGTCCCAGTGGGCCTGGAAGCTAGGACTGAAGCCCAGGATTGAGGGGTCTCCACCCAGGATCCAGAAGGTGTGGCCAACAGCCAAAGTTTGGAAGGCAGGGCTATTGTCTATATGGTCTCAGAGAAGAGAGAATTCTTTTCAAACGTTAAGAGCTAATGTAATTTGTTCTGCTGGGTTTTAGACTTGTCTGATGCCTGTTATCCCTTTTTATCCCTTCTGTTTTCTCCCATTTGTAATAGAAATGTCTATTTTGTGCCTGTTCCACCATTGTGCTTTGGAAACAAGTAACTTGTAATCTAGATTTTATAGGATCACAGATGAAGAAGAATTTTACCCCAGGATGGAATACATCTAGTCTTACCCATATTTGATTTAGATGCTTCAGAAGCTGAGAATTTGGACTTGAAGTTGATTTAAGACTTTTGGGATGATGTGACGGGGGTGAATGTGTTTTACATGTGGCAAAGACATGAAATTTTGGGGGCCAAAGGGTGGAATGTTATGGATTGAATTGTGCCCCCCAAAAATATGTGTTATAAATCCTAATCTCTGCCTGTGGTTATAATCCCATTTGTGAATGGGTTGCCTTTGTTATATTAATGAGGCAGGATAAGGTTATGGCAATGAAATTGTTATTATGTTAATGAGGTAGGATTAGGGTGTATCTTGAGTCAATCTCTTTTGAGATAAGAAAGACATTAAACAAGCAAGTGAGAGAAGAAGAGATGGGGGACTAGAGATGCCAAGCCACATGAAGATTGCCCTGTATCTTCAAAGAGACAAGGATCTTCCTCCAAGCTGACATAGACATAAAGTCTTCCACTAGAGCCAGCACCCTGAAATCAGATTTCTAGTCTCCTAAACCATGAGAAAATAAATTTGTTTGTTAAAGCCACACACTTGTGTTATTTTTGTCATAGTAGCACTAGATAACTAATAATAATAATACTTTCTCATTACTTCCACCTTTTGCAACATTTGCTGCTGCAAGAAGAAAGAAGAAGCAGGAGGACCAAATTCCTCCTTCGATTTAGTAGATGCCAGGTAACAGAGTGACCTGTGTTCCTACTGTCCTAGCCTATTGCCCATATCCAAGCAAAGATAACATCAGAACATCTTTGATGCGACAAAAAGAAGAAAATAATTGGTCTATAAAATTTGTGCTGACAGAATGACTTACCAGTAAAGGCCAGAAATACATCCATCAGTTAGCTTGCTATGAAATTGAACAAAGCCACTGCATCTGACCTCGTAGGTTATAAACTACATGATTGCATGAATATCACTCCCTGGGTCTTTGAAGCATACAACTTGTATGATTGCACATAAATACGTAAGCCATATTTTTTGCACTATCAGGAATGTGGTAATTTTCAAGATCCCCTTTCCTTGACCAGAAAAGTTGAAATACTTATCACTGTTGTTTTTAGGTGCCATTAAGTTGGTTCCCACTCATAGTGACCCTATGTACAACAAAATGAAACACTGCCTGGTCCTGCGCCATCCTCACAATCTTTATTATTCTTGAGACCATTGTTGCAGCCACTGTGTCAATCCATCTTGTTGAGAGTCCTTCTCTATTTTCACTGACCCTCTACCAAGTATGATGTCCTTCTCCAGGGATTGATCCCTCCTGATAACATGTCCAAAGTATGTGCGATGAGGTCTTGCCATCCTCACTTCTAATGAACATTCTGGTTGCCCTTCTTTAAAGGCAGATCTCTTTGTTCTTTTGGTAGTCCATGGTATATTCAATATCCTTCATCAACACTGTAATTCAAAGGCATTGATTCTTTTTCGGCCTTCCTTATTCATTGTCCACTTTTGCATGCATATAAGGCAATTGAAAACATCATGAAAGCTTAATTGTTAAATGTGAGCCACGACTATTAAAACAATGTCAAAGAAAGCCACAACCTCATATGATCCTCTTTGGATGTAGTCACTATGAATCTGAGAGACAGATAGATGCTACGTGATTTCTGTGTCCTAAAACACTTCACTCCTCACTATTATCCTTCCCCAGTGCTTAGATGTCCTCAACTATCATTAGACAAAGATCCTACTCTACAGTTATTTATTAAAATTTATTTTTCAGTAAGATTCTAACAAACTAATTTATCTCAAAGGGTATGATTTAATGTGATTCTTAGGGAAAATATATTAATATTTGTAACAGCAGGTAATATATTTGAATAGGAAGATGTTCAGAATATACTTAAAATCAGGCTTCTTTGCCACTCAATTAAATTTAGACACAAATGTCTCCTATGTGGAGTCCCTGGGTAGTGGAAATACACAAAGGCTGCTAACTGCAAGGCAGGAGGTTGGAGTCCACCCAGTGACACCTCAGAAGAAAGGCCTAGTGATCCACTTGGGAAAAATCAGCCATTGAAAACCCTACGGAGCTCAGTTCTACTCTGACACACAAGGGGCCATCATGACTTAGAAATGGCTCAACAGCCACTGGGAATCTCGTATATTAGAAGTGCTGGAACAAAACTGGGTGTTTTCTTAAAAAATATGTAAAACAAGAGTACATGGGTAAACATTGTAGTTAAAAACAGCAACCTGAGGATCAGAGGAGTTTTCATTTGGAGATGAAATATTGTTAGATTATGAACTTCATGGGCTATAAATCCATTTTCATTGAGCCGACCCTGCTTTATAGTGACCCTGTGTGTCGGAGGAGAGCTGTACTCCCTAGGATTTTTAATAGCTGATTTTTCAGAAGTAGATGGCCAGGCCTTTCTTCTGAGGCATCTCTGGGTGGCCCTGAATAGCCAACCTTCTGTTAGCAGCATAAGTTTATTGGTCAGAATAACGTGTTTACAAGACTACAAGTAAAAAATAAAAGGTAAAGCATTTATGTGTTAATGTTTGCACAATTTAATGATCTGAGATAGTTTTTAGCTCACTCCTAACTAGAGACTGTGAATTGCAGAGAATTTAATTTTTTGTTCTGAAAATTTTAACTTCAGAAAAGGTGAAAACTTTATGTTAAATTTCTTGGAACTGCCATGCCTAGGAGAAAAATGATTCAATTAAGATCAACATCAGCATTTCTGTTGCGTAAGCCAAAAATGATATAAAGGACTGAATGTGTCAGCTATGCCTCCGTTAGGAACAACCTCATACTTTCTTGAATAATTATATGATTTCCAGAGTGTTAGTGAAAGACAACTTTATGTTCAATGCCTCTGGGATGTGTGTACCCTGATTAAAAGTCTAAGAACATTAAAACTTGAGTTGGAATTATATTTCTCCCAGACTACTATCACTTTTGAAGGAAACCATCCATCAAAACAATAAAGAAATGTCCTCAAGAGATTTAATTTAGGGAAAAAGATTCAATGTAGCACATTGTGATCACTCTAGGGGACTGATAGGAAGACTAGCACTTGAAGACAGAAATAGTACGCAAAGCTCTTCTTGCTTTCCCTTTCATTTTCCAACTGACTTACAGTCTTATTAGGTAGTAAATGAATGCGTAACTGTGATGTCCATATTTTTTAGGACATAGCAGATGAGAGTAACAATAGTGCCATACCTTAATAAAAAATCTCTGTTACTTGTAATAGGTTAGCCAAGAAATTAGAGGGTCAGTGAAAAAGAGGAAGACCCTCAACAAGATGGATTGACACCAGGCCTGCAACAATGGGCTCAAATCTGTTTAGGGATAAAAGCATGAAACTATCGTATTTTCTAACACAGTTCCCATAAATGTATTACATTGTGAAACATTAATCAAGTTTTTCTAAACTTGTAAGAAAGGATTGTATGAAACTGTATTTCCACATTTTTCATATAAAATCATATGAAATAGATTCAAAAGTGGTCTACGAAATATTTACAAACTTATATTCATACAGCATCTGAATTATATAAAACATATATTTCACAGGGTATATATTATGATAAAAGTTAATTCTCCCTAATAACCCCAATTTGAAAGAAAAGTCCATAAGGTGGGTTTTCTGTTAATGTTAATAAGTTCACTCTCTCTCTTCAAAATATTATAGTTTGAGCATCCTTAAAAGAAATATTTAGTCAATATATTTCATAACTTTTTTTTTCTTCATGACTTATAGTAGTAACAAAATTGCACTGTTTTACAGAATGTGGAAACTCTGGTGGCGTAGTGGTGAAGAGCACAGGTGCTAACCAAAAGGTCAGCAGTTCAAATCTTCCAGCCACTCCTTGGAAACACTATGGGATGGTTCTACTCTGTCCTGTAGGTTCTCTATGAGTTGGAATTGGCTCAAAGGCAATGGATTTGGTTTTTGGGTTTACAGAATTTGTGTGTATCTGTGTGTGTGTGTGTGTGTGTGTGTGTGTGTGACATAATTTAAATGGATTAGCCTTAATTTCAGTCCAGAATAATTTGAATAATAAATTTTTCGAGAGTATTTATTGTATTATTTCCTCCTGATTTTCTAATTCTGGTTTTCCAGTGGTTTTAAGCCATCCCGATTTTCTTCCATAAAATAAAATTGGATTGTTTAAAACATATTTTTTGGTATACCAAGTCAAGCTAACTTAGACTTCAGGATTAAGGATCTTAGTTGTTCATGGATATTTGTCAAAATCTGATTAATGAAAAGGCTTAGCAAGTTTGTCTCATTTTCCTGATTAAAAGCAAATATTTGTGATTTGCAAAACAATCTCAGAACAAAACAAAACAGAAAAGATATTTTAAATGAGACCACATGTTTCTGATTGGAAATACAGCAGGGTCAGTGACAGCTTCATTAAATTCTTTATAAATCAAATCAAATAAAACAAAACAAAACCCAAATATGTTGCCTTCAAATTGATTTCCACTCTTGACAACAATAAAGGACCGGGACAAGCTGCCCTATAGAGTTTCCAAGGCTGTAACTCTTCATGGAAGCAGACTGCCGCATGACTTTGCAGTTAGCAGCTAAATACTTAACCACTGTGCCACCAGGACTCCCAACATTCATGTTATAAACCACTTTTAATAATAACGACGACAAAATTAAAATGCTTAACAAATCTAAATCTAGAGAAAAATACAATTGGATAGCTTCACAGTTATTTTTCTCCTTCTGGCAAAGTAACATTTAAATTCCATACCATGTGGTAGCTAAATGCTTATATGTAATCAACAAGATGTCTAGAAATGTTTTCTCTCATCTTAAGTAATATGGGTTTTGGAAATAGTACCACTTTTGTTTTCACAAAATCAGAAAACATGTTAAGCTTCTTTCTCATGAAATTTTTTTTTTTTTTAATATAGGGTAAGAATCAGCCATACTTCACTGTCATGCAATGCTCAAGTGAAAATTTTATGTCCAAATATAATAATGAAACTCTAAAACTAAAAATATCCCCCTTAAAATCACCAAGTGATATTGTTTCAGAAATGCTAATTGTAAGAGCTTAGTAACAATTAAAGCTGTTTTTTTTTTTCATTTTTGGCAAATCTGATTTTATTTATTGTTATTTTACGGGATGATAATTTTATTTATTTCTCACTACTGACATTAATTAAAAATTGGATGATATAATAATTTATCAGATATTTACTTATTTTACCAGATATTTAGTTTTTCAATCATATAAGAATATTTTCAATAATTATATGAGAGTATTTTCAGAGCGGTATACATGAACTGAGCTTACAATTTCGGGGGGAGGGCTTTATTAAACTGAGGACCCAGGGTGAAAGATCCGCGCAATAGAAATGCTGAGACAATTAAGAATAAGAGAAGACATAAAAAAAGAAGCCAATGGTGGCACTGAAACAAAAAGGGAATTGAGAGCAGGATGGCTGGGGATGACCTAATCTTCACCCGGTCGGCCTCCTTCTGGTGTCTCTGTTGCGTGCCAGAGAGCTCATGTTTAAGCTCACAATAAACCAAGAAGAATCAGAATGCCAAGAGGCTAAATCTTATTTTCTCTTTATACATTTTCTTTCACAGAATTTGACCACTGTCATGATTATTTACAATTAATTTTTATAAAAATTTGTATGAATTGAGATGTAATATCACTTATTTAATAGCTAGTCTTTTTATTATCTATTACATGCAAAAAAAATTTCATATTCCAAACTATTTTGTATGATTCTTTAATTATGAAATACTTAGGCTTCTGTGTGTATGTAATTCATATACACAAAGATGTATAACATATGTATGTATAATTTACACCTATAAGATATATAAATAATTTCTGTGTGCATTTAAATCATAGCAAGATGGTGAAATTAATAATTAACAGATTTCTTATACATCTGTTAACTCTACAATAGATCATGAAATAATTTATTTTGATTACTGTGCTTCTTCCACCTCCAACTATGTCTACAAATAAATGCCATTTTGATTTATCTGTCAAGTGGCATGTTTACTGTCTTTCAAGGCAATTGAAACTCTGCAATTCCATAGCACATTTGGGAAAAAAAAAAAAATCAATCCAAGTAATTTCAAATCCAAATATTTGACAACTTTCATTCAAACACAGCCATTCTACTTCTGTACTCACATTTGTGTAAAGATCTAAATAATGAATGAAAATTTTAACCATATAGATTTGGACAAATGATAGATAAAATTATAGTATTGTCTTTTATTACAGATGACAAATTTCCCATTACTTGAGGTCAATAATAAAGGTGAATATTTTCTACAACATTTATGCATTGAATGCGAAAGGATAACCAATATGACTTGTAAGGAACTAAATATAATTTTCCAGGTTAATTAATTTATTATTTCTTTAACTACTTACATGCATCGTATTGATTGTTAGCTCTAAGTTCTAGACTTATTTTCTGGGTTATTAATGTTCCTTCATTTCTTGAAGTCCTCTGTTTTACACTTTACGGATCATAGTGCTCATAAAAGAAGGACTATGTTCTAACCACTTCTATTTTCTTACATGCAAATAACAATTCACAAACAATTGTCTTTTTCTCAACAATCATTGCAAGGGTAGTCATACATGCTGGTGATAGTTCTAATACTCTATTTGCTGCATAACAAACTCACAACATTCTGTGGCTTAAAACATGAAAATAAGCTTCCTCTCTCTCAAATATGTAGGCTGTGGATTCCATTGACTTCTCATTTTCATATGGTTGCAGTCAGATAATGTATGCAACTATAGCTATAAAAAAAAAAAAAAAAAAAGGCTCTTCACAAATGCTCTTTGCCTGGGTTGGTACTGCAAGAATAGCTGTGGGCTGAGGAAGTATTTCTTCATGCAGTCACTCCATGTGGTTATCTTGGGCTGGCAACCTCAAGGCAGTTTGGTTTCTTATGTGGCAGTTGGGTTTTCCCATACTAAAGTTTCCAGAAGACTAAGACAGAAGCAGCAAATTTTCCTAGAATCTTGTAATCAAAAAGATCATGATGAACCCACACGCATCTGTCAGTTTGTTGTACTGTGGGGGCTTGTGTGTTGCTGTGATGCTAGAAGCTATGCCACTGGTATTCAAATACCAGCAGGTTCACCCATGGTGGACAGGTTTCAGCTAAGCTTCCAAACTAAGACAGACTAGGAAGAAGGACTCAGAGGTCTACTTCTGAAAAGAATTAGCCAGTGAAAACCTTATGAATAGCAGTGGAACATTGTCTGATATAGTGCTGGAAGATGAGCCTCTCAGGTTGGAATGCACTCAAAATATGACTGGGGAAGAAAGCCTCCTCAAAATAGGGTCAACCTTAATGACATGGATGGAGTCAAGCTTTCAAAACCTTTATTTGCTGATGTGGGGTGGTACAACTCAAAATGAGAAGAAACAGCTCAAACATCTATTAATAGTTGGAACCTGGAATATATGAATAGTGAATCTAAGGAATTGGAAATTGTCAAAAATGGAACAGAACACATAAATATCAATATCCTAGGCATTTTAGTGAGCTGAAATGGACTGGTATTGATCATTTCGAATCAGACAAACATATGGTCTACTATGCTGGGAATACATCTTGAATGGCATTGCATTCATCGCCAAAAAGAACATTTCAAGATCTATGCACAACACTGCCAGTGATAGGATAATATCCATACGCCTACAAGGAAGACAAGTTAATACGACTACTATTCAAATTTACGCACCAACCACTATGGCCAAAGTTGAAGAAATTGAAGATTTTTACCAACTTCTGCAGTCTGAGATTGATCTAATATGCAATCAGGAAGCACGGATCGTTACTGTTCATTGGAATGTGAAAATTAGAAGCAAAGAAGGATGGTTAATTGGAAAATATGGTTTTGGTGGTACAAATGTTGCCTGAGATTGCATGATAGAATTTTGCAACACCAATGAATTCTTCATTGCAAATACCTTTTTTCACCAACATAAACAGCAACTATACAAGAGCAGCTCCCCAGATAGAATACACACGAATCAAATCCACTACATCTGTGGAAAGACACAATGGAAAAGGCCAATATCATCAGTCAGAACAGGGCCAAGGGCCAATTGTAGATCAGATCGTCAGTTACTCATATGCAAGTGCAAGGTGAAACTGAAGAAAATTGGAACAACTTCACGAGAGCAAAAGTATGACCTTGAGTGTATACCTTCTGAATTTAGAGACCATCTCAAGAATAGATCTGACGTGTTGAACACTATTGACTGAAGACCAGAGGAGTTATGGAATGACATCAAGAACATCACACATGAAGAAAGCAAGAGTTCATTAAACACAAGGAAAATAGGAGCCCAAGAGACAAAAAGGGCCACATAAACCAGAAATTCTGTCAGCCTAAGACCAAAGAACTAGATGGTGCCTCACTATGACCAGTGACCACCCTGACAGGGAACACAAAAGAGAGCCCCTGACAGAGCGGGAGAAAAGTGGGATGCAGAACTCAAAAATTTTAGTAAAAAGACCAGTCTTAATGGTCTGATTGGGACCGGAGGAACCCCAGAAGACATGGCCCCTTGACTCTGTTAGCCGAAAACTAAAATCATTTCCGAAAACAACTCTTCAGGCAAAGATTAGACTGGGCCATAAGACATTGAATGATACTTGTAAGGAGAGTGCTTCTTAACTCAAGTAGATATGTAGTTACATGAAACTAAATGGGCAGCTCCTGTGCAAAGGTGAGATAAGAAGGGACAGGAGCTGGTTGAATGGACATGAGAAATACAGGGTGGAAGGGAGGAGTGTGCTATCACATTATAAAGAGAACAACTATGGTCACATAAAAATGTGTGTATGAATTTTTGTATGAGAAACTAATGTGAATTGTAAACTTTAACTTAAAGCACAATAAGACAAAAAGAAAAAAAAAAAAGTCATGAAAAAGACAGGAGAGAAAGAAAAGACCTAACTGGATGCCAGAAGAGACTCTGAAACTTCCTCTTGAATGTCCAGTAGCTAAAGCAAAAGGAAAAAATGATGAAATAGAAGAGGTGAACAGAAGATTTCAAAGGGAGGCTCACGATGACAAAGTAAAGCATTATGGTGACACGTGTAAAGAGCAGGAGATAGAAAACCAAAAGAGAAGAACATGCTCAGCCTTTCCCAAACTGAAAAAACTGAAGAAAAAAATCAAGCCTCTACTGGGAAAATACTGAACGAAGTAGGAAGCATCAAAAGAAGACGGAAGAAATACACAGTCACTATACCAAAAATAGTTGGTCAACATTCAACCATTTCAGGAGGTAACATATGATCAGGAACTGATGGTACTGAAGGAAGATGTCCAAGATGCACTGAAGGCATTGGCAAAAAACAAGGCTCCAGGAATTGACAGAATACCAATTGAGATGTTTCAACAAACTGATACAGCACTGGAAGTGCTCACTTATCTATGCCAAGAAATATGGAAGACAGCTACCTGGCCAACCAAATGGAAGAGATCCATATTTATGCCTATTCCCAAGAGTGGGAATTCCCAAGAATGCAGAAATTATTGAACAATATCATTAATATCACATGCACACAAAAATTTTGCTGAAGATCATTCAAAAGCAGCAGCAGCAATATATCAAAAGGGAACTGCCAGAAATTCAAGCCAGATTCAGAAGAGGACTTGGAATCAGGGATTTTGTTGCTGATGTCAGATGGTTCCTGGCTGGAAGCAGAGAATTCCAGAAAGATGTTTACCTGTGTTTTATTGACTATGCTAAGGCATTTGACTATGTGGATCATAACAAATTATGGATAATATTGTGAAGAATGGGAATTCCAGAACATTTAATTGTGCTCATGAGGAACCTTTACATAGATCCAGAGGCAGTTGTTCAGACAGAGCAAGGGGTTACTGTATGGTTTAAAGTCAGGAAAGGTGTCCGTCAGGGTTGTATTCTTTCATGGTACCTATTCAATCTGTACGCTGAGCAAATAATCTGAGACACTGGACTATGTGAAGAAGAACAGAGCATCAGTATTGGAGGAAGACTCTTTAACAACCCGTGTTACGCAGACGACACAACCTTGCTTGCTGAAAGTGAAGAGGACTTGAAGCACTTATTAATGAAGCTCAAAGACCACAGCCTTCCGTATGCATTATACTTTAGCATTAAGAAAACAAAAATGCTTACAACTAGACCAATAAGCGACATCATGGTAAGTGAAGAAAAGATTGAGGTTGTAAAGAATTTTATTTTACTTGGATCCACAATCAGCGTCCATGGAAGCAGTAGTCAAGAAATGAAAAGATGCATTGCATTGGGCAAATCGACTGCAAGAGATCTCTTTGAAGTGTTAAAAAGCAAAGGTGTCACTTTGAGGACTAAGGTGCACCTGACCCAAGCAGTGGTGTTTTCAATCACCTCATATGCATGTGAAAACTGGACAATGACTAAGGAAGACAGAAGAAGACACCTTTGAATTGTGGTGTTGTCAAGAATATAGAATATACCATGGACTGCCAAAAGAACAAACAAATCTGTTTTGGAAGGAGTACAACTGGAGTGCTCCTTGGAACCAAGGATAGAGAGACTGTGCCTCACATACTTTGGACGTATTGTCAGAAGGGATCAGTCCCTGGAGAACGACATCATATTTAGTAAAGTATAGGCTCAGAAAAAAAGAGGAAGATTCTCAATGAGATGGATTGACACAGTGGCTGTAACAATGGGCTTAAGCATGACAAAGATTATGAGGGTGACCCAGGACCGAGCAGTGTTTCATCTTTTTGCGCATAGGGTCGTTATGAGTCGGAACCAACTCGATGGCAACTAACAACAGCAAGGACAACATCATGATGAAATGGGCAGAGACCTGGAGGAGTTAAAAAAACAAAATGGAAAAACACAATCAGCATCCCTCAAACTGAAAGAACTGAAGATAAAACTCAAGCCTTGAGTTGCATTACTGAAAGATTCTATGTGCAAAAATTGATTGATGCAGGAAGCTTCAAAAGAAGACAGAAGGAGGTTCCTCGAAAAACTACAAGTAGACCTAGCATATGACCCAGCAATTCCAATCCTAGGTATATAACCTAGGAATCTAATAAAAGTGACACGAAAAGACATATGTACACCTTTATTCATTACAGCAATATTCACAGTAGCAAAAAGATGGAAACAAACAAAGTGTACAAAATGGATGAATGGATAAGTAAAATGTGGTAAGTACATACAATGGAACACTGGAGTTGTTATTAAGTTTCAAATAAGTTCCAACTCATATGGATCCTATGTAGAACAGAAAGAGATATTGTCCTGTCCTGAGCCATTCTCACAATCTTTGCTATGTGTAAGCCCATTGCTGCAGTTACTGTGTCAATCTACCTAATTGGGGGACTTCCTTTCTGTCTCTGACCCTCTACTTTACCAAGCATGATGTCCTTCTCCACGGACTGATTCTTCCTGATAACATGTCCAAAGTATAGGAGATGTAGTCTTGCCATTCTCACTTCTAAGAAGAATTTTGGCTATACTTCTTCCAAGACAGATTTGTTCATTCTTCCAACAGTCCATAATATATTCAAATTTCTTGGCCAACACCATAATTCAAAAGCATCAATTCATCTTTTGTCTTCCTTGTTCAATGGAATACTACTCAGGGATAAAGAAAAATATGTTCCTAAAACATCTGGGAACATGGATCACCATGGAGGACATTATGTTGAGTAAAATAAGTCAGTCATATATAAATATATATATATATATATATTTAGTTTATAAACATTAGTTTATATATATTTAACTGTTCACGTCATTTCATACAAGTAAGAACATACTGTATATATATAGTATGTTCTTACTTGTATGAAATGACGTGAACAGTTAAATATATATAAACTAATGTTTATTAGTGGTTGCCAGGGATGGGTGAGGGGGAGAGAGGCATTCGATCTCTAGATAGTGGACCCTTGTTATTTTTGGTGAAGGGAAAGATAACAGAATGGAGGTGAAGTGTACATAGCTTGATGAAGGTAAACATGTCACAAAAAGTACACAAGAAAAAAGGAGCTGTTAGTAATTGCTATGGCATATGTAATTTTGAAACAACAGCAAAAACAACCAAAACATATGTATGTGGCATATATGTTTGGTGGTATGTGTATACAGGTGTATATGTGTATTAAAAATTGCCTTCGAGTTGATTCCCTCTCATAGCGACTGTATAGAATAGAGTAGAACTGCTCCATAGGTTTTCAAAGGGTTGGCTGGTGGCTTCGAACTGCTGACCTTTTTGGTTAGCTGCTGTAGCTTTTAACCACTGTGCCAGCAGGGCTCCATATGTGTATAGCTATGTATATATGAGTATATATGTGTGGGTATGTAGGTGTATACATATGTATATGCAACTATTTGACTGCATGCACATCTATTCATATACCTAATAAAAGACTTAGGGGGCACAGTTATGGATACTTTTTAGACATAACCAAATACCTTTCCAGACTGGATTTCTGGGTTCGAAGGATTAGGACCATAGTCTCATGGGACATCTTAGTCAATTGGTATAGTATAGTTCACAAAATTATGTTCCACATCTTAGTTTGGTGAGTAGTATATGGAGTCTTAAAAGCTTGCAAGCAGCCATTTAAAATACAACTATTGGTCTTTACTTGTCCAGAGCAAAAGAGAAAGAAGGAAATCAAAAACTCACAGAGGAAACTAGTCTATATGAACCATAGCCTCCTCTACCCTGAGACCGGAAGAATAAGGTGGCGCCAGACTACCACTATGACTCTTCTAATCAGGGTTACGGTAGATGGACCTGATAAAATTGGAGAAAAATGTGGAATGTAAAGTCAAATCCCTAAAAATAAATAAATAAATAAAAACAGGCTCACTGGACTGGTTGAGACTAGAGGACTCCCCAAGACTATTGACCTGAGTTACTCTTCAAACCTTTAACCAAAACTAACCCTTGAAGTTACCTTATAGCTAAATAACAAATCGACTCAAGAAATAATATTATACGTAAGTACTGCGCTCCTTTAAAAAATCATCTATATGAGACCAAACAATCAACAATTACTTTAAAACAAAGATTAAAATATAAGGGAGCGGAAAAATAGATTAAGGGAAATGGAACATCCAAAACAGAAATAATGAGATTGTTCATCATTGTGAAGAATGTAACCAATGTCACTGAATGACCTATGTAGAAATTGTCAAATGGGAATATTAACTGCTGTGTGAAGAAGCTTCAATAAAGACACAATACAATATTATTAAAAGAAGAAGATGGAAGAAATACACAGAGTCACTGTTCAAAAAATAATCGGTTGGTGTTCAAACATTTCAGAAGGTAACATATGCTGGCACTGAAGGAATAAACTCAAGTTGTGCTGAAGGCTCCAGGAATTGCAGGAATACTAGTTGAGATGCTTCAACAGATGGAAGCAATGCTAGTAGCACTTGCTCAACCATGTTAAGAAATTTGCCTAGCCAACCAACTTTAAGAGATCTAAACCAAAAAAAACCAAACCAAACTCATGGCCATCAAGTCAATTCTGATTCATAGAAACCCTGTAGGACAGAGTAGAACTGTCCCATAGGGTTTCCAAGGCTGAAAACTTTATGGAAGCAGACTGCCATATCTTACTCCCATGGAGTGGCTAGTGGGTTTGAAACACTCGCCTTTGTATAGCAGCTGAGTGATTTAACCACTGTGCCACCAGGGCTTCTTAGAAGAGATTGAGGCATGCCTATCCAGAGAAAGGTGATCAAATGGAATGCAGAAAATTTTCAAATGGTATTGTTAGTATCACATATGAGCAACATTTTCCTGAAGGTAATTCTAAAGTGACTGCCTCGGTATAATGACATGGACCAGTCAGAAGTTCCAGCCAGATTCAGAAGAGAATGTGGAATGAGGCATATCGTTGCCGATGTCAGATGGATTTTGGTTGAAAGCAGAGACTGCCAGAAGGATGTTCGCATGTGTCTTATAGAGGGCACAAACGCATTCAACTGTATGTATTGTAACAAATTAGGAATAACTTTACAAGCAATGGAAATTACCGAACATTTACTTGTGCTCATGTGGAACATGTATTAAAAGGCACTCATTAGAACAGAATAAGTGGATTTTGAGTGGTTCAAAATTGGAACAGGTTTGAGGCAGGGTTGTATCCTTCCACCTTACTTATTCAGTCTGTATGCTGAACAAATAATCTGTAAAGCTGGACTCTGTGAAGAAGAAGATGACATCAGAATTGGAGAAAGACTAATCAACAATCTGCAATATGCCGATGACACAACCTTGCTTGCTGAAAATGAAGATAATTTGCAACACTTACTGATGAAAATCAAAGACAACAGCCTTCAGTATGGATTATGCCTGAACATGAATAAAATAAATATCCTCACAACTTGACCAATAAATAATATCATGTTAAATGGAGACAAAATTAAAGTTGTCAACAATTTCATTCTACTTGGATCAATAATCAGTGTCCATGGAAGCAGCAGTCAAGAAATCGAGGCACATATTGGGTTGGGCAAAACTGCCGCAAAAGACCTCTTTAAGGTGTGAAAAAGCAAAGATGCCACCTTAAGGACTAAGCTGTGCCTGACCTAAGCCATGTTCTTTCCAATCACTCATATACATGTGAAAGCTGGATAATGAACAAAGCAGAGAGAAGAACTGATATTTTCAAAGAATACAGGTGTTGGTGAAAAATATTGCCAAAAGAATGAATGAATTAGTCTTGGAAGAACTACAGCCAAGAACATCCTTTAGAAATGAGGACAGAGAGACTTCAGTTTTCTTACTTTGAACACATCTTTAGGAAATACCAATCACTAGAAAAGGATATCATGTTTAGTAAAGCAGAGGATTAGAGAAAATGAGGGAAACCCTCAGTGGGATGGCCACAAGAGTGGATTCAAATATACACATATTGCGAAGATGGCACAGGACTGGGCAATGATTCATTCTATTATACATAAGGTTACCATGAGTTGGTGCAACTGACAGCAGCTAACAACAACATTTATAGTTGTGGTAGAGTCCCTAGTGTCTTTTACTCCATAGCTAAAATTCCTCCTGAAACATTTTAAGGACCAATTTTGTGGGATTTCCTAATTATAATAGGGTTTTATACACATAACAGACCTGTTATGGATTGAATTATGTCCCTCAAAAATCTGTTTTGTAATTCCTAAACCTAAACATTTTTGAGGAGCCCTGGTGGCATAGAGGTTAAGAGCCTGGCTGCTAACCAAAAGATCAGTAGTTTAAATCTACCAGCTGCTCTTTGAAACCCTATGGGGCAGTTCTACTCTGTCCTATAGGGCTGCTGTAAGTCAGCACCAACTCTACAGCACCTAACGACAACAGCATACATACATTTTTAATTGTGAGGATGTCACAGGACCTGGCAATGCTTCATTCTGTTATACATAGAGTCTACAGCACCCGACAACAACATACAGGAGGATGTAATTCCATCTGGGAATAGAGTTTTCTTTGTTATGTTAATGAGGCCATATTAATGTAGGGTGTGTCTTAAATCCATCACCTTTGAGATATAAAGAGAACAGATTAGGCAGAGAGAAGTAAACACAAATGAAACATGAAGATCATTAAGCAACCAAGAAAGAGAAGTTGAAAACAGACAAAAACCTAATTCCAGAGCCAACAGAGAGAAAACCTCCTAGCCTCCTAAACTGTAAGAAAATAAACTTGTTTGTTAACTCTCTCATATTGTGGTATTTCTATTACAACATTATTAAGAAACTAAGGCAAGACCTAAATTGTCATTTCTAGGATATTCCCTTTCCATATATGAAGATATTGTATACAGACTTTTTTTTTTTTAATCAAAATTATTATTGTCCCCAAGAGTTAAGACTCCTATGTGAGGGGCATTTCATAGAGATTGTATTACACATATTTGTTCCTCAATTTGCAGATTTAGATTTTCCATTTAATGATTTTAATTAGGAAAAGGCAGAGTTTAGACAAATGCAACAGAGAATCAGAATAATATTATTAGGTTGTTTTCAGTGTTTATTGACTTTGCTTGACAGATGCATGGGCAAAAAGCAGTTAAAAGTCAGGCCGAACTAGATCAAAAGAGAAATCCAGCTATCCATAGTCATGCAATACCTATGCCTTAGTATTTATATGCAAAACAGAGCTAGTGGGAATAATCTTATGGAAGCTTCTAAAGTCTCCTTTTGCTTAAAATAGTGTTTTCTCAAGCACAGTTTCTCTTCCATTTATTTGTTAGATATCTGACATCATAGTTGGATCAGATAAATGGAAACAACTGCCTACTCATTAAAAAAAAAAAAAATTTTAGATAAATGATTGTGTGTACTTTGGATCTGAAGCGGCAAGTGATACTTCTAAATAATCACTGTAAAGAAATAATCCAAAATTTACTGTTCTCAAAATAAAGTTTTTTTTTGTAGATACATTGAAACTTTAAAATAATTTAAAAATATTAAGCATGTACCATAAAATATCCTGGAAACCCTGGTAGTGTAGGGATTAAGTGCTAGGGCTGCTAAACCAAAGGTCAGAAGTTCGAATCCACCTGGTGCTCCTTGGAAACTCTACAGGGCAGTTCTACCTTGTCCTATAGGGTCCCTATGAGTTGGAATCAACTCGATGGCAATGTTTATTTTTAATTGTTGTTGTTGTTGTTAGGTGCCGTCGAGTCGGTTCCGACTCATAGGACAACAGAATGAAACACTGTCTGGTCCTGTGCCATCCTTACAATCGTTGTTATGCTTAAGCTCATTGTTGCTCCCATTATTTTTTAATGTAAGTGATATATAATTAACCCATGTTAAAAAAAAAAATTAGCCCATGTGAAGAGTACAATTTAATTGTTTCAATTAAATTTATAAAGTTGTACAGCCATCATTATAAATCAGTTTTAGAAGACTTTTATCACCCCAATGAAATCCCTCATGCCCATTTACTCTTACTCCCAGTTTCAGCTTCTCCCAGCCTCGCCCCAGGTAATTACTAGTCCACTTTCTGTTTCTATACAACTAAAAAAAAAAAAAAAATACAACTAGTTGCTGTCAAATCATTTCTGACTCATGGCAACCACATGTGTGTCTGGATAAAACTGTCCTCTATAGAGTTTTTTAATAGCACATATTTCATAAGTAGATTGTCAGGTCTTTTTTTTCAGGGCCCTGTAGGTAGACTTGAACCTCCAAACTTTAGGTTAAGAGTAAGCACATTAACTGTTTGCACCACCCTGGAACACCTCTGTACCTACAGGTTTGGCTTTGTTGAGACATTCTTATAAATGGAACAATATGATATATGATCCTTGTGTCTGGCTTCATTTAACATAATGTTTTTGAGGTTGAATAAAAGCAGTTATGAATAATGCTGCTAAGAACATTACTGTGCAAGTCTTTGTATGAATTTATGTTTTCAATTCGTTGGGTATAAACCTAACAGTGGAATTGCTACGTCAAAGTGGTAAATTTATGTTTAACTTTTTAAGAAACTACCGAAGTGTTTTCAAAATGACTTCAACATTGCACATTTTCACCAGCAATGAACGAAATTTTGCATTTCTCAATATCCTCATCAACATTTACTACAGTCTGTCTTTTGAGTCATAGTCTTTTTTTTTTATTGTGTTTTAGATTAAAGTTTATAGTTCAAGTTAATTTCTCATACAACAATTTATACACATACTATTTTCTAACATTATTTGCAATCCTCACAATGTGACAGCACACTCGGCCTTTTCAGCACTGGTTCCCTATGTCCATTCAACCCGTTCCTGTCCCTTCCTGCCCTCTCGTCCTGCCTCCGGATAGAAGCCTCCCATTTGGTCTCATGTATCTGATTGAGCTAGGAAGTGCACTCCTCACGTGTATTTTTTTTTTTTTTTTTTTAATAATCCTGTCTAATCTTTGTCTGAAGAGTGGGCTTCAGGAATCATTTTAGTTCTGGTTAACAGAGTTCCCCAGGTCCATAGTTTCAGAGATTCCTCCAGCTTCTATCATACTGTTAAGTCTGGTCTTTTTAAGTGAATCTGAATTCTGCTCACAATTTTGTCCTGCTCAATGTGGAACTCTTCGTTGTGTTCTCTCCAAGGGCAGTCATTGGTAGCAGGAAGACACCGCCTAGTTCTTCCGGTCTCAGGCTGGTGGAGTCTCTGGTTTATGTGGCCCTTTAGTCTTTTGGGCTAATATTTCCCTTGTGTCTTTGTTGTTCTTCATTCTCCTTTGCCACAAGTAGGTTGGGACCAATTGATGCATTTTAGATGGCCGCTAGCCAGCTTTTAAGACTAGTTATAGTCATTTTTTAACATCATTTTAGTGACTATAAAATGGTATCTCATTGTTTTAATTCGCATTTCCTAACAACGTGGTTAAACATCTTTCTACGTCATTATTAACCATTATTATAACCTAGGTTGTCCTTGTGAGAATATTTTATCTTTGGGGATCACCTCTCCAGTGAGTATTACCCATATTAAAGCATCTTATTGAGTTCCCTATTGAGACTCAATCATTTCATTGAATCCCTTATTTGAATCCCCATGTCATAATTAGCAGTGATATGAGAACAAAAATGCAAAAAGTATAACTGCAGGGATTTTCTTGGTCCTTCTGTGATCTGAAGTTCATGAAAAATATTTTTCTAAGGAGTACTCTGATTGATTCACGCAGAGTGTCTTAATTCAACTCAGAATTAAGTGGATACATGTAGTAAGGTTTCACACTTAAAAAAAACAAAAGGATATTGTTTGCCATGTTTGTACGTGGATCATTAAATCACACTGCATTTATTTAACTGGCCACATAAAATAATTTCTCTCTGGGCTTTGGCTCAAAAGATCAGTCTTGAAATAATAATTTCCCAATATTTGTTAAAATGTTACTTGACACTTCCACTTCCAGGAATACTATGGGTGAGATAGTCTGAAAAACCCTCCTGATATATCACATGTTTCTGGATAAATCTCAATAAATATAATTTTATTGGCAAGGTGGATCATCCCAGAGTGTGAGGAAAGCCCCAAATGCTACCCTTGCCCAGACTACAGCAGAATAACAAGAAACGGAAGCCATAGTAGTATAGTTAGCAAAGATGGAATCCAGAGCACCGTAGTGTTTTGGGGCAACAAAGGAAAATAGACTTGGCTTTGGGCCCCAAGATGTTTTTGTGACACTAAACATGCACCTCACATGAAGCCTACAGTCTCAATGAATGAAAGGGTAGAATAGAATTCAAATTGCCAAGAAAACGAACGTATGAATAAAAAGTTCCTCCCTCTGCCAAGTCTTCAGTGGAAATTTGTTAATACATCAAGCTAATAATACCAATAGCAAAAATAAGCCTGACTTATATGATCTGGGGGTTTGAATTTATATTACTTGGATGGTCAAGGAAATCCTAAGGCTGGAATTTTGTTAAAGTGGCAACAGTTTGATAGTGTCCCCGATGCCCAGAAAAAGCAAATATAAAATTTCTCTAGAGAAAAGAATGTTCTGTTCAGGCTATTAAGGATTTTCATAATGAATATAAAAAACCTTATGGGGCAGTTCTACTCTATCACATGGGGTCATTATGAGTCCAACAATACGAGTCCAAACTGAACAACAACAACAAAACTACAAGTCACATACATGATCATGAGACCGCAGAAACAAAAAATTAAAAGATTCAGCCCTCATGATTGAATGCATTGGAGTTATGAGATAAAGCATATAAAATAAATAATTTCACATAATAAAATACAGGATAAAAAGTATCAAAAGAAACATTAAAACTAGTTAGCAAAGAGATTTTTAAAAAAGAACTAAACAGAACTTCTACCTGGATCTCAAAGCCAAGACTTTTTTCTTTATATTGTCCCAAAGTTTTAGACTGCTCTGGCTTCCATCCTGGCTTACCATTCTAGTCTGTCTTTTTTTTTTTTTTTTTTCCTCCTTATTTTCCTGCTTTCTTTGAGGAAAGGGGAGTTCTTGGAGAATCCCTTACCTTTTTGCAAGGTTAGCTACTGGTATGAAGTTTTATTCTTGTGATTTATACAGAATCTGCATGATACTGCAAGACAAGTATTCACAATTTCCTATTCACCATTTCTGGGAGTAGAAGTTTCAAGTAATTTTGTGACAAACATTGAATAATATTTACCTTTTTTAAAAAAAAAAAAAAGATTTTCTATTTCTCTTTGGAATTTATAGAAATAAATTCAGCTTTGTTTATCACCTTGTACATAGTGAAATTTTAATTTTTTTTATTCATTCTAATCTTCTGTAAGTAGGTACTTTTGGATTTTCTACAGATCTTTCACGGATTCAGCTATGACATTGTGAAAAAAATATTAATTTTGTTGAACCCTTTCTGTCATTTTCTGTTTCTTTTTATTTATTTATTTTTTCCTCTGTTGGTTTACTGTTTCAAAAACAAATGAACACAAAATGACAGAAAATTTTAAGAGTTGATGAGGGAGTAATCAACTGGAATTCTGACACACTGTGGGTGGCAGTGAAATTGATACAATCACTTTAGAAATGCGTATGGTGCTATCTACTGAAGTTGGATTCATGCACACCACAATCCCATTTCCAGTATAGGTCCAAAGGAATGCATGCATGATATTCTCTAAAGTTATATGCAAGAACAATACATAATTTGTTTGGAAACCAGTGCCAAAGAGTCCAGGTTCTATTAACATTCTGCAAGAAGATAAAAGAGAAACTTTTATAGAATGTTGACATTTTTTATAGCATGTTGCTCTGACATCCAAATGAAAAAACATGTCTAGTCAACTAAATAGTGTGCTTAGGGGCTTAGTAAAATAATTATGAATTATGTAAAATTTAATGCATTAAATTCAAGATTATTCTGACCTCCTGGTTAAATGCCCATTTCCATTGAGTCGATTTTGACTCATAGTAACCCTACAGGACAGAGTAGAACTGCCCCACAGGGTTTTCAAGGAGCAACTGGTAGACTAGAATAGCTTACATTTTGGTTAGCAACCGAACACTTAACCACTGTGCCACCAGGGCTCCGCTGATTAAATGGGGTTGTTCATGTTCTAAAAATTACTTTGTACAATTTTGAGATGTGCATATTTCTTTAAGTACCATATTTTTATGCATATAATGCATGCCTTCTGCCTTTATTTGCTGGCTGTTCCTCCCTCCCCCATAGGTATGTTTGTATTAGCTCTATGCTAATTTTTTTTTTTTTTTTTTAATAGCAAAATGTGGAAGGGGCTTGGCATGGCAGTCCTTGTGAGGGTACCTTGCAAGGGGAGAATGTGGCCAACAAACAAATGCAGAAACTGCCCATTAGTTTCATAAAAATACAGCATATTAAATAAAAAAGTTTTTGAAGGTCATGTTAAAATCTACAGCATCAAGTGATATAAAATATTCAAGAGTATATCTAACAGAAGATGTGTGGGATATATGTAAAATAATGTATATAACTTTATTGCAAGACATTATTACAGACTTAAATAAATGAAAAGATATGTAACATAAGAATCAATGTGGTAAAAGTGTTTACAATACTCAAATTTATCTACAGATTCAGTGGATTCCAAGCTAAATTCAAGAGGAATTTTTATGGAAATTGTTAAGTGATTTTAAAATTTGTGTGGAAAACAAAGCACTAAAGTAGGCAAGTACACCTGAAGAGACACTGAGTGAGTGCATTTGCTCTGCCGGATACATAAACACTATGATGCAAAGGAATTAAGAAAGACTATTATCAACTCAGGAGAGCAAGGTAGAAATAGACCTAGCCATATATTAGAGCCTTGATAAATTGCACAGGCATATCAGCAAGGAACACGTTGAGTACTCAAAACTTGTGTTCTGATCATTTATATATATGAAAAATAATTTTTTCCCTTAACTTTACATCACATTAAAAGATTCACAATGGGGGAAAAAGAAAAGAGCATTAAGGTTTTTGGAAGAAATTGTAGGACAATAAATTCGTTACCTCAGCAACAATATTGTTTTAAAAAGCCAGGAAATCAACCTATACCTTAAAGAAAAATCAGGATGAATTCAACTACACTGAAATCATTTTAATTTTAACCAAAGAATACCACACCCGGAAAAACATAAAATGAATATTACAAACAAATTATTTTTTTCTCATGTATGAATTAGGATAGTGAGGGCCAGGCAGTGGTAATAAATAAGCTTCAACAGTTAGAGGCCTAATGCATTGAAAATTGTTATTTCTCATCTGTTATGGTGCAAGGTAAGTGGTATTGGCTGGTAGTAGCTGTGAGTATGTGTGTGTGGGAAGGGTAGATGGGAGCTAGGGAGGGAGTCAAGTGAGGTCTCAAGGGACATTGTTTCATATGATTTTCAGGGAAAAAACCATCAACCCGTGTCTTCCAAGGTTGTGCTTGGGTCCTCATCCCCATCACCAAAAGAAAAAAGCTCTTGAGTGTGCGTGGGCAGATTTATGGATTTGCCCTGGAAGTGGCACACATCGTTTCTACTCAACATTCCATGGAGACCTCAGAAACAGTACTATACTTAGTTGCAAGTGAAGCTTAGAATGTAAACTAGCACGTCCCAGGAGAAAAACAACATATATTTTGGTCAATGGCTAATAGATCCTTCCAAGATCTCATGATATAGAAATAACTCACATAATTAACAGAAAAAAAAAAAAGCCTCATAGGAAAACAAAAACTAAAACAGCTGAAAGACCTATTTCAAAGAGGTGAAACAGAACTGTAAATAAACACATGGGGAAAAAAGGTCAATACCGTTAATAATTAAAGCTATACTGTTGTTACATGCCTTGCAGTTAATTTCATCTCATAGCAACCCAATGTGGTAAGACGGCCTGTAAAGTTTCACAGGCTGCAATCTTTACGGAAGCAGATAGCCACACCTTTCCCCTGCAAAGCAGCTGAATGGGTTTGAACGATCAACCTTTCAGTTAGCAGCCTAGCACTTAACCATTGCACAAAAAAGAAAACACATTGTGAGCAAACATTAAAATGAATGCAAAAAGCCAGTGAGGATGTACTGCTTGTTTAATTGGGAATTATCTGCAAATAGGTCAAACCAACTGTGCATTGGTTCAGACAGATGATGATTTGGTGATATGTGACAAAATGCAAACACATATACCCTACAGCTTGGCAATGCCAATACTTTGCACGTATCTCATGAAAACTTGTTCATATGCCCAGCAAGACAATATGCAAAAATGCTGCTGGTAACCGCATACATAAAAGCAATCACTTAGGAACAGCTCAAATGTACATGAACAGAAGAGATAGGTGTATCATGGTACATTCATTCAATAAAATAGCACTCAAGAGTGAAATATTGTTACAGATAGCAACATAGATGAATTCAGAAGCATAAAATAGAATTAAAAAAATGCAAATTACAAATAGCAGCTCACTGTAGGATACCACTTATATAAAGGTTTTAAACAACAATTTGTCAGTTTTACATATGTATATAAAATTCAAATGAAATCCCATGAATATTGAACAAAGGAATCAAAATAGTGGCTATCCACATAGAAAAGAGAGAAAGAAGCATTCCCAAAGGAGAACATACATATCTTGAGTGTGTGTGAATGTGTGTGTGTTTCTGTTTCTTAAACTGGTTTGTAAATACAAGGACATTCATTTTTTTTAAATTGTATATGTATATGCAATATAATGCAAGGTAATGTATATTTTGGTTTATATAAATGAAATATCTTATAATAAAATAGTTTTTAAAATGTATTACTTAAAAACATCAATGCCTGGGGTAGGGAGACAAGCAATCAATTCAGTCTTCTTAATTTTCCAAATTATATCACAAAGTAAAGCCAGATTAAGTAAGAGACAGGTCACCAACCATATAAACGTCTTGATGTTCTAAACCAAAATTCTTACTCTCATCTATTGCCTGTTTTATGCTCTTAAGGAAATACTTAATGAAATGCGTAAATGCCATAAGGTCCCCAGGTAGCACAAAAAGTTTGCACTTGGCTATTAACCAAAAGGTTGGAAGTTTGAATTTACCCTCTGGCACTGTGGGAGAAAGCCTCGGTGATCTACCTCTGTAAAACTATGGCCATTGAAGTCCCTATGGAGTGCAGTTCCACTCTGAAAAACGTGGGGTCGCCAAAAGTTATAATCAACTCGAGGACAAAAAGCTTGGTTTGGTTTTAAAGTGCCAATGCAAATATACTCTGTCAGAAGATTTGATTCCAATTTTCATCAATGTGCTCACTCTGATTTTTTTTAATAATATTTTATATTGCTAACATAGCAAGGGGTTTGGTTTTAATATACATATTTTTTTATACATGTATGTGTATATATATCTATAATTATATAGATATACATATATTTTGTTTTTGCTGGCATAATTATACATTTGTATATTTCTAGAAATTTTGCACGTATTTCAACTATATAGTCACTCTAAAAAACATATTCTGTGATAAAGTATTCTAATTTTTTCATAATTATCAAGCATTGTGCTTTTAACTTTAAAAACCAGTTTAATGAGCATTATTTGAAATAATTAAGCAATGTTATTAAAAACTTGGGAATGTAATTTTTCAATACGAAAAAAATCTAATAACACTGTTCATGCCTAATGAAGTTCCTGCTAAAAGCACCACCTTATTTACTTCATGGCAATTTCAGTGATTTAGTTAGTGTGAAACAGGAACATAGTAAGGAAGGGAGAAAGCAGGAGGCGAGACAGCAATTAGGATTTTTTTTTTTTGATAAAGTGTTACTGAACTTGATAAAATTTTAATGATTGTTCCTCTGATCCTAAAAGACAAAAGTCATAGTGATTCCTTACTTAAATTTGGAACAAAAAATACATCGAGGCAGAAAGGCCTGGCAAGCTACTTTTGAAAATCAGCCAATGAAAACCTTATAGATCACAGTGATGTGATCCCACTGTGAATTGAGTTGCCCTGAGTGACTCGATGGCAGCTAACAATAACAATAATACATGTCTTTGTGTCATAGAAGATTCTTGAGAAGCCCAAAAGAATGAACAAATCTATCCTGGAAGAAGTACAGCTAGAATGCTCCTTAGAAGCAAGGATGGCAAGACTACATCTCACATATATTGGACATGTTATCAGGAGAGATCAGTCCCTGGAGAAGGACATCATGCTTGGTAAAGTAGAGGGTCAGCAAAAAAGAGGAAGACCCTCAATGAGATGGATTGACACAGTGGCAGCAACAATGGGCTCAAACAACAAGGATTGTGGTGATGGTGCAGTAGTACCAGGCAATGTTTCGTTCTGTTCTGATGGCACCTAACAACAGCAAGTTAAGATAATCAGTGGAATTTGAACTCTGGAATTAAGTTTTTTTTTTTTTTTTAATTAATGATATGAAACCATGTAGACTAGGCATGTAGGTAAATCATATGGCCAAATACTGTCTATGAGATGACACATCTCTCTTCAGATTTAAAACCTTACAGTGATGATTAATTTTGTGTGTCAACTAGGCTAGGCTATTGTGCCAATTTTTTGGTCAAATACAAATACAGATGATACTGTGAAGGTATTTTATAGGTGCGATTAACATGTACAATCAGTTGACTTTAAGTAAATGAGATAATCCTTAATAATGTGGATGGGCTTCATCTAATCAGTTGAAGGCCTTAAAAACAAAGCAGGTTTCTGGAGGAAAAGGAATTCTGCCTCAAGATTGTATGAAGATCCAGTTTGAGTTTCCATCTTGTGGCCTGCCCAAAAGAGTTTAGACTAAAGACTGAAACAGCAGCTTTTTCCTCCGTAGCCAGCCTGCAGGTCTGCCTTAAGAATTTCAAACTTGCCAATACCCACAAGTGTGTGTACTGATGTATTAAAATCTCAGTCTCTCTCTCTATTTTTATATATATATGTATATATCCTATTGGTTTTGTTTCTCTGGAGAAACCTAAATGATACAGAGTTTAGTACTAAAAGTGGTTCTAGAGGAGCAGAACTTTAAGGATAAGTTTTCTAAATTTGTTCTGGTGTTCCTGGAATTGATTCTCTAATCTGATTAGATTTAATGGCACTAATGATTCCATTTCCAGTACTAAAAAGGGCACTGATAGTCCATGGTGTGTTATGGCAATAGGTACGCAAAATATTGCCATTGGATACTCCTAATCAAATACTCGTAACAGGCAAGTTTCTTGGTGACCACGTATCTGATATCTTAGTTTTGTTAAATTAATTGGTATATTGAGATTTTCTGTGCTCCTAATTGTGCTGAAGGAGGGGAGAAACAAAAGTATAGGCTCAGAGTTTCAAATTCCTTGCTCAATTTTTTGCATAAATAACCTGAAACTTTCTCTATCTGTCCTGAACATAGCCTTCAGACACAAAACAGAGGTTTCTGAAAACCAAGCCCAGAATCCCATATTGCAAATTTTTGAAGTACAATGCAAACTCAATTCTAAAACTCAAAAGTGAGGACATTTATTGGGAAGAAATGGGATCCCAAAACTTGGAATGGGGACAAAGGGACAGATCTTGATGATGATGGAGTGACTGAAACTTTAAATTCTGCTGAGTCTTGTCAGTAGAGGAATCCCTTTCATTCTCATCTGAGGAGGTTACCTTGCTTCGCCTCCTGTAATTGCTTCCTTGAGGTAACTGCCTTGCAAGACACTGCTGAATTTCCTCAGGACTCACCCCCCACATCTCATTGGTTCTAGACCTTTAACTATATTCAAGTTCTAGCATCCCCAAAAAGGAGGGTTACGAAGTGAAATACATGAAATTGTGCTATACTCCAAGAGAACTGCATGATTTTCTCAATTTATATGAACAGAAATCTGTATTATTCTGCGTAAGTGTGGGCAGGATTACGAATGCTGTGGCATAATGGTGGTAGGAACATTAAGTAGAACTTGATCAGATTTATTGATATCATCCCCCTCAATATAAAGTAAAAAAGTTTTATTTATTTATTTATTTATTTGGATTCTGAACTCAGTATTGTAGTGCAACACTGCTTTAGAAAGAGATCTAACAAGTTTATTTGTTTGGTTGGCTGAAACATAGACAAAAAGGTGATTGTCTTAGTCATGCTTCTCTAGAGAAATAGAACCAATATATATAAAGGGAGAGAGCAAAACTAAAAAAATAAAAAAAATAAGAAATTGGTTCATGCAACTGTGTGGGGCCAACAAGTCCAAAATATTTAGGTCCAGATAATGGCTGGAGATCTCTGCAGTCTTGTGTCCCAAAATTCTTATGTCAGGTGATGGGGAGGTAGAAGATTTATGACAACATATCTATTATAGTCCAGAGAGAGAATATACCCTAGAGAAACTCCCTTTTTCCTGTTAAGTAACAGATTGATTTAGGCCCATCAGCAGTATGGAAAAGTAGTTTGCTTTACTTAAACCAACTTATTTAATCACATGAAATTACAGAAATTAGACTAGGTTCTGGCCAAAAAAATAGGTACCATAGCCTAGCCATCACAGTGGCCTAGATTAAATGAATGGCATGGCATACTACAAGGGAAGCAGCCAAAGACTTAGGAGATAGGGAAGTGTTAGTATGGATTTATCTAGGAAGACCAGCTCACTCATCCCAGAGGGTGTCAAAGAACATATCTTTGACCACTACTGTGAGGACTACAACGGTGAGGGAAACCTCAGCATTCTTGGGAAGCTCCGTGGTCAGAATTCTAGGTAGGTCAGAAATCACAGTAGTAAAAGATGCCTTTAGATGGTGATTTTTAAAGACAGTCTGGAAAATTGGGTCCCAGGGTTGGGTGGCCAAGTCGGGGCAATTAGTTGCCAAAAGCAAGATGAGTATGGTTACCTAAGGTAACAGGCCAAAATAGTAATCAGAATAGTCTGACTTGCACACATCTATGGTGTCGACTAATTGGTCATGCTGTCCCTAGGAGTGAAGTAGATAGGTAACATACTAAATATTTACTCAATCAATGTATACAAAAATGTTCCAGGTCAAATGAACAGAAGTCTAATTTTAGTCACCAAAATCTAAAACCACTGCCCCTCAATCAATTCGCAACCTTGAGCCAGTTTGCAGACCCACAACTCCTTGAATGAAACAGAGGCTAGATATCTTTAGGAAGATCCCCATTACACTGTCAAAAATTTATACTATTAAACATTTTCTCAGCCTTCCCCAAAGGCAACTTACAGTCTTCTACCAAGGTGACTTTTTAGGGTTTACTGGACATTGGCTTTGAACAGACACTATTTCAAAGAGACCCAAAACATCACTTTGGCTTATCAGACAGAGGAGAGGCTTATGCAGCTCACATGATCAATGAAGTTTGAGGTCATGTTCCTCTTTCCATGTGCCCAGGGTGCCCCCAAAACCATCTTGTGGTTATTTTTGCAGTTGTAAAAACACTCAATTAGAACTAGACATAATGAGAAATGGGAAGAAACACCACATTGTAGTGAGGACTATTATAGCAAAGGCCAAGTAGAAGCCACTAAAACTGCCTCTACCTAGGAAAATAGTAAATCAAAAGCAATACTGCATTCTTGTAGGGATTGGAAAGATTAAATCCACTCTCAAGAAACGGAAGGATGCAGGGTGATGATTCTCACAGCATCCACATTCAACTTACCTATTTGGCCTGTGTGGAAAACAGATGGATCTTGAATAACAAAATATTATTTTAAACTTAGGCAAGAGGTGATTTCAGTTGTAGCTGTTGACCCAGATGTGGTTCCACTGCTTAAACAAATTAACACATCCCCTGGTACCTGGTATATAGCAATTGATCTGGCTTTTTTTTTTTTTTCTAGATACTTGTTAGTAAAGACCACCAGAGGTAGCTGATAAGGCCAGCAATACATGGAGCCCTGGCAGAGCAATCATTAAGTGCTCAGCTGTTAAGCAAAAGACTGGCAGTTCAAACCAGAACCCACCCAGGGGCTTCTCAGGAGAAAAGACCTGGCAATCTGCTCCCATGAAGATTAAAAAAAAAAAAAAAACAATGCTATAAAGCTTACAGCCTAGGAAACTCTATGGGGCAGTTCTACTCTGTCCTATAGGGTGGCTATGAGTCTGAATTAAATCGACAGCATACAATAACATCCTACCTCAGGGATATCAACTCTCCAGTCCCATTTCATAATATAGTCCACAGGGACCTTGATTTCCTGTTTTTTTTCCACAAGACATTATTATGCTGGTTCCTTAGCTTGACGGCATGATGCTTGGACCTAGTGTTCAGAAAGTACTTATTGGCAAGATATTTGCATGTCAGAGAATGGGAAATAAATTCAGAGGATTTCCACCTCAGTGAAACTTCTGGGACTCCAGTGGTGTGGAACATATCAAGATATTCCTTCTGAGGTGAAAGACAAATGTTTTCATCTGGTCCCTCCTACAAACAGAAAGGAAGAACCACGCCTAATGGTCCTCTGGATTTTGCGGGCAACATATTCCTCTTTGGGTATGTTATGCAGACCTATTTACCAAGTGACCAGAAATGTTGCTAGTTTTGAGTGGGTCCCAGAGCAAGAGAAGGCTCTGGAATGAGTACAGCCTACTGTGCAAGCCGCTCTGCCCCTTGGGCATATGATCCGGCAGATTCAATGGTGCTTGATGTATAAGATGCTGTTTGGAAACTTTGGCAGGATCCTATACGGTAAGCATAGCGCATGCCCTTAGGAATTTGGAGAAAATCCCTGTCATCCTGTGCAGATATTTTCTCTCCTTTGAAAAGTAGCTTTTGGATTGTAAAAACAAAATGTATTTATTCCAAAAGGAGGCCTTAATAGACACTAAACACTTTACCATGAGTAGCCAAGTTGCAATGGCACCTAAGCTGTTGTCATAGCTTGACTTGTGTTCCCCCAAAATGTGCACCAACTTGGCTAGCTCCCCCCAAAAAAAAAAAATTAGCCCAAGATTCCCATTATTGTGTGGCTGTCCACCATTTTGCAATCTGATGTGATTTTCCTATGTGTTATAAATCCTACCTGTATGTTGCTAATGAGACAGGGTTACAGGCAGTTATGTCAATGAGTTAGGACTCAATCTACAGGATTAGGTAGTAAGTCAACTCTTTTCAGATATAAAAGAGAGATTTGACCAGAAAGGAGGGGTACATCATGCAACCAAGAAAGAATTGCCAGGAGTGGAGTGCATCCTTTGGACCTGGGGTCCCTGTGCTGAGAAGCTCCTAGACCAGGGGAAGATTGATGACAAGGACCTTCCCTGAGAATCGACAGAGAGGGAATGCATTCCCAGAGAGCTGATGCCCTGAATTTGGACTCCTAGCCTCCTAAGCTTCGAGAGAATAAATTTCTGTTTGCTAAAAATATCTACTTGTGGCTTTTCTGTTATAGCAACACTAGATAACTAAGACAGCTGTCCATCATAAATTGAACGTTGTCTGACCCACCAAGCCATATATGTGGTAGTGCACAGCAGTACTCCATCATCAAATGGAAGTGGTATGTATGATACCAGTTTTTAGCTGGCTTGGAAAGTAAAAGTAAATTACATGAGGAAATGGTACAAATGACCATGAACCCCACTCTTGCTACAATACCATCTCTCTTTCATGCCACACCTCTGACATCATAGGGAGTTCCCTATCATCAAATCACTTGACTGAGGAAGAGAAAATTTATTTCTGGTTTGCAGATGCTTCTGTCTGATATGCAGACACACCCAGAAATGGACTGTTACAGCACTATCGTCACTTTCTGGGACATCCTTGAAGGATAGTGGTGATGGAAAACCCTTTCAGTGAGCAGACAATTGTGCAGTACACCTGATTTTGCTTGGAAGTAAAAATGTCAAGAATTATGATTGTAAACTATTATTTGGCTGAATGGTCAAGGGCTTAGACAGAACGTAATTAGAAAATTGGTGACAAGGAAGTCTGAGGAAGAGGTATGTGGACAGATTTCCTTGAAGGGGCAAAATATATTTGCATTTCATGCGAATGCTCACCAAAGGATGATCTAAAGACAGAGGGATTTTAACAACCAAGTGGATATGATAATCCCTTCTCTGATAGCAGTCAGCCTCTTTCATCAGTCTCTTCTGTCATTATTCAGTGGGCTCTTGAATAAAGTGACCATGGAAGCAGGAATGGAGGTTATTCATGGGCTCAGCAACATGGACTTCCACTACAGCCACTTTTGTGTATCCAATCTGCCATCAGCATAGATTAATACTTGAGTCCATGGAATAGCATTCTATGGGGTGATCAATCAGCTACTTGATGGAAGATTGATGACATCAGACCACTTCCATCATGGAAGGGGAAGCATTTTGTTCTTATTGTAGTAGATATTTACACTAGATGTGGATTTGTCTTTTCTATATGTGATGCTTCTCTGAAAACTACCATCCACGGACTTACAGAATGTATTATCTACTGTCATGATATTCCACATAGCATTGCTTCTGATCAAGGAATTTGTATCACAGAAAATCAAGAGTAGCCATGCTCATGCTTATGAAATTCACTGGTTTACCATGTTTTCCATCAGCGGAAGCAGCTAGCTTGATAGAACGGAGGAATGGCCTTTTGAAGACTCAATTCTATTACCATGTAGGAGGTATGCCATGCAGGGTTGGGACATTGTTCTCCAGGAGGCTGTATATGCTCTATATCAGTGTCTAATATATTGTATTTTTTCTCACATAACCGAGATTCATGTGTCCAGGAAAGAAAAATTTGAAATGGGAGAGGCACCACTCACTATTACAAGTAATGATTCCCTAGCCTATTTTTTTTTTTTTTTTTATTCTTATCCCTGCAACCTTATGCTCTGGTGGTCTAGAGGTCTTAGTTACAAAAGCAGGAACTGAAAAGTTCATACTCCTACTTGGTCACTTTGGGCTCTGCATGCCTCTTAATCAATAGGCAAAGAAGGATACATTATCCGAAAAACAAACCAAACACACTGACTTCAAGTCAGTTTTGACTCATAGGAACCATATAGGACAGAGTAAAGCTGCTCCATGTGGTTCCAAGGTTGGAAATATTTATGGGAGCAGACTACCACATCTTTTGTCTTTGAGCAACTAGTAGGTTTGAACTGCCGACCTTTTGGTTAGCAGATGTGTGCTTTAACCACTGTGCCACCAGAGCTCCTGATTTATTATACAAGGGTGAGGTAAAGGTCGTTAATCCTTATTGTCCAGTGGAATTTGGGCTGGTATTACACAATGGAGGTAAAGAAGAGTATGTCTGGAGTAGAGGAGATTCCCTAGGGTGACTCAGTTCTAACGTGCTGTGATTAAAAGCAATGGAAACTACAATAAATTCAGGCGGGGCTACTAATGGCCCAGACCTTTCAGGAATCAAGGTTTAAGTCACCACAACATGCAAAGAACCAGAGCAGTTGAGGTGATTACTGAATGCAAGGGGGATGTGGAATATGTAGTGGAAGACAAAACAAAACAAAACAAACCCATTGTCATTGAGTCGATTCTGGCTCATGGGTGGGTATAAATACCAGCTCCAACCACACGACGAGTTGCAGAAACTGACTGCAAATGTTGTGTTTCTTCCTTATTTTGTCATGACTATGTTTGTGTGCATGTGTGTGTGTAGTACACATACTAAGCAAATATCCTTGTATTCCTCCTTCTCTTACCCTATATCATATAACGTAAGCTGTATTAACTTTACGTGATAAGTAATGCTAACTTGGTGTCATACTACTTAAGTTACAGGCTAGCAAGGAGAGGAGTGAACATCACCTGAGGACTTCACATTGTTTTATGGAGAAAGAGTCAATGTATTTTTGGTTGTAGGCAGGGTAGATATATTACCTTAGAAAGAAGAATTACTATGTTGTTGAATTTATTTGTATATTCAGTATGGTTTAAGGAGATATGTATATATGCCAAGTGAACAAGGGGTGGACTATGATGGTTGTTTTTTAAAAATTTTATTGTGGTAAAATATATATAACATAATCTGTGATTTGAACTATTTTTTAACCTTACAATTCAGTGCCATTAATTACATTAAAAATTTTGTGCAAGCATCACCAATATCTGTTTCTAAAGCTTTTCTATCACTGAACCTCTTTATTTAGATCAGTAGATCAGTGATAGGATTTGAAGAAGTTTTTGTTTTTATTTTTCCCTTTATTGAATTGAATTGTCCTTTTTTTATAGCTAAATCTGGTGTTCTGTCATACTAGCAAAGAGAATTTAACATAATTATTGAACAATGAATTTTTTAAAATTAGATTAATAAAAGTCAATAAAAAGCCCTTAAGAGGAAAATATAAATTAATTTTCTGTACCACAGTTAAATCTGAAAAATGACAGCATCGGTTTTCTAACTTCTAGATTACTGATGAAAATTCAAAAACCATATGCAGTGTCTGTGTGCCTCAAAATAAAGAAACTCTATAAAGAATAAAAGGAGCAGGAGTTTCCTGAATACAACCAAATGCTCTGAAGGCCAGAGTAGCAGGGACAGATGTTGGGGGACCATGGTTTCAGGGGACATCTAGTTCAATTGACATAACAAAATATATTAAGAAAATGTTCTGCATCCCACTGTGGTGAGAGGTATCTAGGGTCTTAAACACTAGCAAGTGGCTATCTAAGATTCATCAATTGGTCTCAACCTACAAGGAGCAAAGAATGAAGAACACCAAAGACATACAGTAAAGATGGGCCCTAGAGACAAAATGGCCACGTAAACCAGAGACTCCATCAGCCTAAGACTGGAAGAACTAAATGGTGCCCGGCTACCACCCATCACTGCCCTGACAGGGAATACAACAGAGAATCCATGATGGAGCAGGAGAACAGTAAGATGCAAATCTCAAATTCTTGTAAAAAGACCAGGCTTAATGGTCTGGCTGAGTCTTGAGGAACCCTGATGGTCATGGTCCCTGGACCCTTTGATAGCCCAAGATTGGAAACCTTCCTGAAACCAACTCTACAGACAAGGATTGGACCGGACTGTAAGATAGACAATGATGCTGGTGATGAGTGAACTTTCTGGCTCAAGTAGACACATGAGACTATGTGGGCAACTCCTGTCTTGTGGCGAGATGAGAAGAAAGAGGGAGGGGGACAGGAGCTGGTTGAATGCAAGCGAGGAATACAAGGTGGAGAGGGGGAATGTGCAGTCTCATTAGGAGGAGAGCAGCTAGGAGTACATAGCAAGGTGTGTATAACTTTTTGTATGAGAGTCTGACTTGATTTGTAAACTATCACCTAAACACAATGAATAAATGAATAAATTTAAAAAAAAGAATAAAAGGAGCATCACTAAATTCATTTCACATGTATTTGTAATGGCATGCTGATAATTTGGCTAAACTTTGAGAATTATTAGACAGCAATGGTCTTTATCACCAATTAATGGAGAAAGAAGCATTTGATATACACTACCAGCTGCAAAAAAGAAAAAAAAAAAAGTGTCTTATGAGTATTTTCTATTATCCAAATGTCTTGATTAATGATTTTTTTTTCCCTTGTTATGTCATGAAAACTTAGCAACTGACTTTATATTACACTGCACAGAGAAAAACAGCCCTCTCAAGGACATTTATGAGTTCTAATTTATCTCCCATACATTTCTAAATCTGATGTAACTGTGTTTTTACTTATCCTACTGCAATGAAAATACTACCAAATATATAAAAGAAATCCAAATATCAAAACCAAAATCATTTATTTTTCTGTCCTTATTGGTTGTGATGGCCAATCTTTACTCCCATTGCTCCATAACATCACATCCTACCTTTGGATTGCTGTATTAAAATATCTACCTTCTGTCATTCCCCCCTTTCCTTTCACACTGTTCACTTTTTTTGTTTCTATTTTCATAAACACATTGATTAGCTTTTGATCTTTAAACTAAGAGACAGCAGAGTATCTTGTTTGGCAAAAAAACCTAATATGCCATCCCTATGAGTTCTTCAATTGTTGCAAAACATAAACATTTAATAAGGAGTTGAGCAAATTAGATTGGATGTTATTTAAAACATATGTTATAATTGACATTATAGCGAAATTGCCTGGCTTAGGAATCCATGAATTTGAGCCTCCATGATTTAATTTTGCATCTATCTGTAATGACTTCCTTGCCTACAACTCCATCAAAAACCTCTTCTCGATCTCTAGAGTTGTTTGCACAATTGCTTGTTAGCCATTTCTACCTGGCTGTCTCATAGGAACATCTCAAACTCAACCTCTAAATTTATAATAATTATCTTTAAAGCAAACTAGTTCTTTTCCTGCATTACCTACTTTGTTAAACACATTTACCAGTCACTAGGTGGGTAGATCCCAAAATCTAAGGTTCATTTTTTTGTAATGGAAATTGATGAACTTTATTTTTTAGAGTAGCTTTAAGTTTACAGAAAAATTGTGCAGAAAGTACAGAGAGTTCCCCTGTACCACATTGTTTCCGTTAACTCTGTTCTTGCATTAATGTAGTACACTTCTTACAGACGATGAACCAAAGTTGGTACATTATTAACTAAACTCCATAGTTTACATCAGGGTTCACTCTCTGTGTTGTATAGTGCAATCGGTTTTGACAAATGCATCATATCAAATATCTACCACTACAGTATTATACAGAATAGTTGCACTGCCCTATAAATGCCTTATGCTCCACCTATCCATCCCTTTTCCTTTCCCCTGGTCTGCTGGCAACTGCTTATCTTTTCCCTGCCTCTATAGTTTTGCCTTTTCCAGAATGTCATATAGCTGGAATCATACAGTATCAACCCAGAATAGAGCTCATTTTTTAAATCATCCCTCTTACTAACCTTTCACATTTACTAACAACCATGCCCTGTACTCGATGGCTCCTATCACTTCTGTAATGTATTCCTCTTTTCCCCTCGATTATTTTGGGAAACGTAATAATACTGATTATGATAATAGCAACAACTATCCACAATGATATTGTGCACTTAAACGACAAGTGCTTCAGCCTATCCACTATACAGTTAGGCAGAATGTGATTCAGACATGATAAACCACATGCCCATCATATTAAAGCCACTAGTAATTCTGTTGTTCTTCATACCTAACACTCTCATATTCCAGTTTATCTCAATATAACCCATCTTGAACAATAAAGCCAGAGATATTTGCATACTGAAAAAACTGACCTGTACTATGCTAAACCTTTTGGATTTCTTTGCACCCCAGGCTGTATACAATTAAAAACCCATCTGTCTTAAAATGACATGCAAAACTCTCAAAATATTAGTCCAAAGGACTAATGGACCACGTGAACCACAGCCTCCACCAGCTTGAGCCCAGACTAGATGGTGCCCAACCACCACCACCGGCTGCTCTGACAGGAATCACAACAGAGGATCTCAGACAGAGTGGAAGAAAAATGTAGAGCAAAATTCAAATTCACAAAAAAGACCAGACTTATTGGTCTGACAGGCTGGAAGAACCTCCTAGACTATGGCCGCTGGACACCCTGCTGACTCAGAACTGAAGCTACTCCTGAAGTCCCCCTTTCAAGCCAAAGATTAGATAGGCCTATAAAACAAACAATAACACACATGAGGAATACGCTTCTTAGTTCAATCAGACATGTTAGACCGAATGGACAACATCTGCAGTAAAAAAAAAAGATGAAAAGGCAGGAATGGATAAGAAAACTGGACAAAAGGACACAAGGAACCAGGGGTGGAAATGGGAAAGGGGGAGAGTGCTAACACAATGTAGGGATTGCAACCAATATCACAAAACAATTTGCATATAAATTTTTGGATGAGAAACAAATAGACATTGTAAGCTTTCATCTAAAGCACAATAATATTAAAAATCAAAACAAAACTCTCAAAAAGACTTAGTTGGCCCCATTCCACTATTTTCTCCCAGAAACACAAACCAGTCTCTTTGGACATCTGACTTTTCCCGTTGGAATTTACTTTGCCTCCTTCTCTGATTGGATAATTGCTACTTACCATTCTAGCTCAAGTTAAATGTGAACTCTTGCTCAGAAACTTCAGAAAAAAATAATAAATTTCAAATTATTTCGTATGTTTATCAGAGAAAATTTTGGGGGCCCTAACTTTACCTCAGAAACAGTTAACAGGGCATAGAGAATATGACTTTGAAAAATCCTTGGCCTGCCGGACTTCACAATTCAGTAGTTTCCTGCAATTTTGTAGTGATTCAGATACACCAGAAACCCTGCTAAGTCTTTGAAATACACTATATTATGTTATTCACAATTATTATCCCTTTTTCACTGATTAAAATAAAACAAAAAGGCATATAGAGAGTAAGTCAGAAAAATACCCAACTTTTCCTAAATACCTCTCTTTTAACTACTGTTTTATGTGTCTTTCATTAAAAAATTACAATATAATTAGTTATCACAAACAAAATGAACCTCAAAATGAGGTTGGAATTTTTTTTTTAATTATTATTTTAGTGTATTGATTTAAAAATGAAGGAAATTGATACATCAAAGAACACGATGAAATCTCTGATTTTCCCATAATTAATAAAACTTTATTGAGTATCAACCATTTAAGACTTTTTAACTTCCAAAAGCCTGCAACCTAGTGAAGGAGAGGTACACATCGAGAAATAAGCAAAAGCAAGTAGAAAAAGTAATTGCAGTGTAATAATCTCTACACTGTTGCTCTGTATAATGTATATGGAAAAAAGAAGGTAAAATATATTTGCACTAATAGGTCAGGAAATGCTCTAGAGGAGAAGTGTCTTTATCATCTGGTTTTGAGGTGAGGTAAATGAGCACCCAGGGCAGTTATAAACAGTTCACACTGAGACACGCATGGAGATGTAATAACGAAGGGTGTACACTCAGAAATAACAAGGAAAGAAGTGTATTTAGGATAGGATGTGGAGGGGGTGGCTTGTCATGAGGCTAGAAAATTAGACTGGAGCTCAGCAGTGAAGGTACTTGTGTGCTAGGAAGAGAAATTTGAATTCTACTGTGAAAGCACCTGGTGGTTTCTTGACACTGTGTCAGAAAACGGCATGTTTTTCAAATGCACTTAAATATATCCCTGACCAACCTGGAGCTCCAAAAGATATAAATCATGCTGGGGTGGAGGATCCTGCTAGATTTACTTGCAGGAACCTGGGTATTGCAGGCACTTCAGGCAGAAAATACAGTTCATTAAATTCTGCCTCCAGGGTTGCTGAAACTGTGTCTAAAGAAGTTAAAGCAACACAGCGTGCCAAAGCGATGATGAATTCAGTTTTATTCAGTGCAGCTCATCTTTGACAATGTTGAAATGTTATCAAGTTCAATGAGAAAAATACAATTGTTCAGACAAAAATAAAGCTGGAAGATTGATAATCATATTAATAATAATAATAAATAGGGTACACTGATTATATGTGCACACAAGTGTGTTTGATTTCTCCTCTACCTTTTTCTTCCTGTGTAAATTTGAACAAGCTCCGTTAGCCTCTGAAAGCCATCTCTGAAATTAGTACAACGTTTTTTGTACCTACCTTGAAAGGATGCTTATATACGATTAAATGAAACGATGTATATTAAAAACTTACTATAGTGAAATTAGTAACCATAACATAGGTTCCATTCATGGCAACCTTGTATATAACAGAATGAAAAGTTGCCTGTGCCTGCACCATCTTCATGATTTTTGGTGTGCTTAAATCCATTGTTGTGGCCACTGTGTATTTTAAGTGCCTTCCAACCCAGGGAGCTCTTTTTCCAGCATTATACTAGACAATATTCTGTCATGATTTACAGGCTTTTCATAAGCTGATTTTTGGAAGTAGATGACCAGGCCTTTCTTCCTACTCTGTCTCAGTCTGCAAGCTTTCCTGAAACCTGTCCGTTATGGGTGACCCTGCTGGTGTTTGCTGTATTGGTAACATAGCTTTGAACATCAGAGCAACAAGCAAGTCACCACAGTATGGTAAAATGACAAATGGAAATGGGTTGCAGTGTTAGGGGCATAGCATTATTTTATTACTAATTGCAAAAGAAAGCACATTTTGAATTATAACCATTAGTATATAAATTTACTATGTGGACTAGATTTGATTGCTTATGTTAAATTGATGTTTATAATTTTCTCTTGGGACAGAAGAACGAGCAGAACGGAGTGAGTCACAGGAGCCAGAAAGTTAGAACCTGAGTAGAGAGATGCTGTCTTAATGTTTGGGGTAAAAGAACAAAGAAGATATAGAGTCTCTGGTGAGTAAACGATAATTTCATTTTAAAAACTGAAAAGTCTACCCATAGGCAGCTTGAAAAGTCCTTATGAAACACCTTTCTTTTTAAAGTTAAACTTCCTTGACATTTCAGCTTCATATGGTCTATGTTGTTAATATAACAACACTCTAGCTTTAAACTGTCAATTCAGAACTACTGAAAGAATAATCTACATTAAAAAAAAAAACAATTTTAATTGCTTTCAGTTCATGGGCTCACAAAATTCTGAGTGTAATTCCCACGCATTATAATCTAAAGCTCTATTTTTTCTAGGTCAACATACAATTTAAAGCTAAAATTTGCTTTGATGGACATAATCAAAATGATTCTCTTCTTCAGCAACTGTTATGTAAATAAGGCATACATTCTGTAATGATAATTTTACAGAAGATTATGAAGGACTGTCAGTACAAGAATTTCTACACCCCTCATCTCAAGGGTACTTTATTTTCTCTCAGAGATCACCAAGTTAGTAGACTAGGAATCCTTCTCTGAACCCAGTTTTACCTGCTACACTTTCACTCTAGATGGAACCCACTCATCTAGGACACATTTTTCCCATAAAAGCTTGCTTGCTTCTGTATAGTGGTGGGAGACTGTGGGTAATTGAATAATTCAGACATTTCCTGAAAATGAGCTTACTTGCCAATGCTATGTCTGCCAAACAGCATGGAACACGCTCCACTTATGCAGCACAGCTAAATTAAAAGAGCTTTTTCAGAATGGAATGTCCTCCTGCAATGTTAGGCATAAGTAGCTAAGATGCTCCCGTTGTGCTACTGGTCCTTCAACAAGGCCTTTCTACTCTTTTTACCCGTTATACCACATTTATTTCTCTGCCGGAAGGAGTGTCAAAAGCATGAGTAGCTTCACCTTTCCCGAGATGCTTCATTGCATACCTGCCGCAGTGGTCTCTGCCTCATTTCTTGTAGCTTACCGATGACCTACACTGTAAAGGAGGTATGTAACTGGGGAAAGTGTTTGCTTCATTATTGCCCAAATCAGTGGTAAGTTCTCAGTGTTTTGTCTGCCTGCACACTCTTTATACACCATCCATTTCCATCAGAAACATCTTTCACTACACTTCAGTTTGCAATGAGAGGACATCGCTGTTTCTCCTTTTACAAAGAAGGAAGGATGCAGACGTTTAATATGGAAAAGACCAGTGGAGATTCGAACACACCTGAAACCCTAGCTAGAGGCTCTTGAGATATGCCACAACATATGATGGAGTTGTTGGGCAAGGCCCTTTGACTTCCTTTTCTACATGGCTAATTGCTAACATGCTCTAGGCAATATTTTCTTAGTAACATTTTCCAAGAAGTCCTGCAAGCTGAGGGCTGCACCTTGAGAACCAGCTCCTACTGGCTACCCACGCCTGTGCAGAACCTGACCTGAGACCCTCCCTCCTCTGGAAAGTAGCACATTTACCGTCCCACCTTTGTACCCAGAGCCCATTATGGAGCGAGAGGTCCATCCACCGGTTCACCTGGCCCAAGACGACTCGGCAACTGGACTCCCAAAACTTGGATAAAATAGGGGAGGGAAATTCCAAGAATGTGTGGGCTAAGGGGGACTGAGGTATAAGACCCAGAACCAGTCTCCTCATAAAAGATCCCTAAGTCCCCAGCTTAGGATGCTCATGGTCTTCTGGTCACTAGACTCCACGTTGCTCCTTATCTATGGAGATAATAAATTTGCCACTTTCTATTTCCCATGAAACTGGTATCTGTCTTATTTCAATGGGCTAATAAAACAGACAGGACAAGAACCAGAGAGGCATTCGATTATACACACACTGAGTGGTAAGCTGCCACCTCATAAGAGTTATTTTTTACAATTTCTAATGTAACAATCATTAACTTTTGTCATAAGATAAACTTCAAAATATTTACCCTGAATAGAAACTTTTCATAAAAATGGAAATAATAAATGGTATAAAAAAGTTTAGAAGTATAAACATAATGACATTGAGGAAATCATAGAAAACAAACATAGCTAAAATGAAGGACATGGAGAAAAGAGCATATATGGACTTGCCTCCCTTTATTTCAGATGTAAATCACTGAGAATACCATTTCTAAAACTGTGCACTCTTGGAAGGACAGATTAACGGAGCCTGACAGAAGCTTAGGAAATCATCACTACACAACCCTGCCTTTAGGCAGCACATGTCTAAACCATCTAGGTCGCTTCATTGTCTACGCTTCTCTAGAGTATCTCAGTGTGCAGACACCATCACCAACGTTGGAACTTTCACACCGTGAAACTGCCTCAAGTTTTTCTGTCACCTAAAGAAAATCTGTTAGGCATTAAAAGATTTTTAACCCATCCTATTTTTCAATCACTAAGCCCACAATATTACAACACACACGCACACACACACAGAGTTGTTGACAGAGAATTATTAGGAAGTGTTAAACATTTCCAAAAGGAAATTATTTATTCATTTAGCTAGGATATTTTGAGAAAATTAGATGGTAGAACTTGACATTTATATTATATGCTTAAGGTCTTAATACCATAACCCATCTCTTTAAAACACCTTGAGATTAGACTGGTTTGAATCATTTATGGTTGTTTAGCAGCACAGCCTTTTACAGATACTCTTGATACACTTTGGTGGAACTTTAGAACGCACATTTTGAAATAAAGCATTGCATTTCACATTGCTTAGAAAATGTAATTGCGAAAATAATTATTTTAACATATATACTATTTTTTCTTAAAATTGCATAAGATGAGTTGGAAATCCACTGGCTTTCAATTAACTCCTATGAAACAAGAAAATGGTCTTTTTTTTCTAAACTGTGAAATATACATTCTCAATAAGGTCGTTTCTCTCGTGAAAATACATTCGACAAACAGGAAGTTCACTGTCATTGATTTGGTGATCTGGGTCTTCACTTCTAATCTGTGAAATAGCTTTGCATTGTCCATCCAGCAGCATACCTGCTACTTTAAGATGAGATAATAGTTGCCTGAAATATGTCTTTTATTTTCTACTCAACTGTTTGTTTGCCTTGTTTAGAGGTCGGGTACCACTATTATCATCAATGATGATCGTGAATAGCTGAAAGTAAAGGCAACTTTTATTACTGCAGGTGTTTTTTAGACACATTGATCCCAGAGAATAACAATAGCATTGTAACATGATTGCAAATAAGTACCTAAAATGTACCAGTCCAGGAAACTTTCAATGCTTTCCCCTCTAGCGAGAAAGAAACGGTAAAATGAAAACCATCCAGAGGTGCACATCGCTAAGCCAATTATAAATTATTTTGTCAATAGTCTTGTGGGAAATTTTAAAAATGAATTTTCTTATGACATTTATAAAAACAGATTTCTGTTGGTGATTATGTCTGAGTAACAATATAATAAATCTCTTTTTTAAGTGTACTATATACCAGTGGTGAGCAACAGGTTTCTATCTTCCCTGATATAAAAGCAAAGATATAAAAAGTTTAATTTTTAATGTGATAAGTTTAGGTTAAAAATGAGGTTGATTTTCCTAAAAACACTTGTTAAAATACAATGTTCCCCAGGAAAAGTATTAATCGCCTTTGAAGATATTTTAATTTAGGGTCACAGCTGCATGAAAATTCACACATGTGCACCTTTAGTCTAAGAAATATTTCTAACTTTTTCCCTAAGTTTCTAATAAATTCATAAACACTACTTAAAAAGATTCATTTTAACAAGTGCTTGTTATTCTGTGGGCACAAATATGGAAAGTCACTGCAGTGAAGCTTTCCACATACAGTGATTGCCTAGAATAACAATTAACGTGTAGGAATGTTTTTTTCTTATCACGGAAGTTTCATCCTAAACTTTTAACCCTCTTAATGCCTTGCAAATGTATCCCAAAAAGCAAACCAAACCCAGTCCCGTCGAGTCGATTCCGACTCATAGTGACCCTATAGGACAGAGTAGAACTGCCCCATGGAGTTTCCAAGGAGTGCCTGGTGGATTCAAACTGCTGATCCTTTGGTTAGCAGCCACAGCACTTAACCACTATGCCACCAGGGCTTCCGGGCAAGTGTGTATGACCTCATTATTATATTTATCTAATGACACTGGATATTCAGAGTGAGATTTAACAGAATTATCGCCTTGTGTCGTTTTCTTCAACCTCGTTACTTATGTTTTTTCCTCAGTTTCAGAAATGTCTCAATAGTTATTTCTTCCATTACTGTTTCTCACCATTTTCCCAATTGTCTTCTCCTGAAGCTCTCATTATCTCTTAGCTGCTGAAGCTATCACTGTGTCTTTTAAACATTCTTTGTTGCAATTATATAATCTGAGTGAACTCAGGATTCTTTTTAAATTCATTAATTCTTTTTTTTTCTTCTATTGGATCTGAAGCCACAGCCAAAACTTCCCCTGCTCTGCCACTGTTTCCGCCATCTCTGGAAGCCCACCAAGCTGAGGTTTCTAACCATAGCTTGCCCCACAACTCTGTGGCCTTTACTGCAGTTTGAATTTGGCACCGAAATCCCGTGCATGGGTCAACCAGAATCTTGGGGCACGTGCAGGACCTGAAGAGCAGTGGCCCTGAACTTGACTTTGGACTTGAACATCAATGGAGAGGAAGATGTTCTCCAGAACACAGCTGCACCCCAGCCCATTTACGGAGTGGAATATCTTCCTTTACAACATGACTCAGCACCAGGATCTCCAAATATGGACATGGGAGAGATGGGGTGTCGGATTTTGGGTGCCAATCCCTGCCCCTTGGGGACTGGAAAGCATAAAAAGCTCCAAGCTCCTCTGGGGTGGGAGCACTTAGTCTTTTAGCTGCTAGGCCCGAGGTTGCTCCTTCTTTGAGCAAAAAATAAGTTGCCACTTTCTGTTTCCCTTGCCAGTGGTACTGTGGTGTCCATCTTATTTCGATCTGCTAATAGGACAGAATGAGAACCCTCGCTGGGTTACAGATCCATTCTATTGTTGGTGTTTAATATTAATTTCCTTATATTTCATTCCTGGTATTTCTGATTTTTATTTTGACCATTGCATCCGAATCTTTTTTTTTTTTGTCTTATTTATATGTCAATGTTAATATTTTATTTAATATTTTAGGGTCCTAAACATACTTAGAGTAACTTTTCACACATATTTTAAGTATATCTGGATTCACTGCATATGTCTGGAACAATAACTATTTATGGTCATAATTCTTAGTGTTAAATTTCTTCCTTTTTTAAAATTTGGTTTTCCATTGTACCTAGGACAAAAATTTCTCTTTCTTCTCTCTCTCTGCTTGCTGCTCTGATCTGTGGATTTCCCAGGGCCTTCATTTCATGCTCAAGTCCTCTAAAGCAAATCAAAATTTTTGCTAGCACATTAGGGCACCTACCCCTGTTAATGCTGTGAAAAATACTGATCCATTTACCAAGCCAGTGGGCTGGCTGACAGACTTCCATGTCAATAAGCTATGTCTCTGATCTCTACTTCCTTAGAACCACAAAAGTTACACATTATACCTGTGCATTGGTCCTTTGAAGCTTTTTGATGGCACTTTCATGAGTTAAGAGTTTACTTATAATCTCATTCTCACATGGCACACTTTTAATTCCTAGTACGCCATATGATAAACCCATTGCCTTTGAGTTGATTCTGACTCATAGTGACCCTACAGGACAGAGTAGAACTGCCCCATAGGGTTTCCAAGGAGTGTCTGGTGGAGTTGAACTGCCAACATTTTGGTGAGCAGGCATAGCACTTAACTACTACACCACCAGGTTTTCCACACCATATGATACAAGGTTCAAATTGCAGCTTTAGGCTCCTCACTGTTTTAAATCTTTTTTCCATGAGACATTGATATAGTTTTGCACTCAAATATTAGTTATTTTTTATATTTTTTTTATATTTTTATTCATTGCTAATTATGGAAGTGTTGTGGATGGGAACTTAAAGAAGGAGACTTATAGTATCACCTTCAAGTCATATATTTAACATGAATAAATATTTTCAACTTGTTGGCCTATCATATCTTTCCACTCAGTTCTCACGATCTTCATTACGTTCAGCTCTAGTGAAGGTGGAGAAAATGCAATCTCCTCTATTAGAATTCTCAGGCTATTTATAACTTCTGTAGAAGATTTACCAGACATTCTACACTCCTTACACTACTTCTATCTACCGCATTTGATTTGGATGCCCATTTCTCTACCCTAAGGAGACTTGGTGGTGAAGTGGTTGAGCAATTTGTTGCTAACTGAAAGGTCAGCGGTTCACATCCTCCAGGCACTCCACTGGAGAAAGATGTGGCAGTCTGCTTCTGTAAAGATTTATAGTATTGGAAACCCTATAGGGCAGTTCTATTCTGTCCTGTAGGGTTGCTGTGAGTTGGAATCGACTTGTCGGCAGTGGTTTTTGGTTCTCCTCTCCCCACCTATATTAAAATACATATTCTTATATAAAGGTGGGTCCTCACAAAAACAGATACTGAGACAGAGTTAGGAGTATAAGAGATTCGAGAACAACATATGTGAAAAACAAAGGGGAGAGGACCCAGCATGGGGCAGGGAAAGTCACATACCACATGCAAATCTGAAGAAGTCTTGGCCAACTAAGGGGCAAGCTCCAAAGGACAAGCCTGCCTTTTGGAGGAGTCCCACTTGGGAAGTACCTTCAATGTGCTAAGACACTGGCTGGGGCTGCCAAGGATAGCATGGTCTCCAGACAGACAGACACGTTGCAGCTATGAGTCAGAATTGACTTGAGGGCAACGAGTTTGGTTTTTTAGCATGACCTCAACTCACCTCAAAAACTGAGCCTGAGCTGGATAATGCTAACATCTGCAGGCTGTCAGCTAACCGTATTATTTGTAGCTTAGCAACAACAATTTTCATAAAGAAGATCTGGGAAGCACATCAACATAGTTGACAAAGCCCACCTCTTTTGCTATATGGATCTTCTTTCCCATACATGTTCAGGCTGTATGTCCTTCTGGGTTCTAGTAGACTCTCTTCCTGAGGAAAGACTTGGAAGTAAGATTAGTGCGACTAACTACATTTCCCATTGCTATAGTTGGTATCCTCATCTCCCTTCTCTACCCTCCATTCTAAATTTCCCTCAAAGAGTGATTAAAATTAAATGATAAAATCTATGCACTGTGTTTAGCATAGTGCCAGGCACACATTACATACTCAATATTCTTTTTTTTTTAAATAAAATCTAGAAAATATTTACAATATATTCAAAATTAAATTTGTTTTCACTATTTGATACTCAAAGAAACCTTATGATGTTTTCTCTTTGAATTCAGGTGGGTGATATTCTGACCACCTCCTATTGACCCTGTTGGTGAAGGAGGGCTCTCCTGCTATAAATAGCATGAGATGGCAGAACACAGGACATCAACACTAGACAAATGAGATTGACAGCTGTTTTTAACTAGAGCCTGGGGAAGGAGAACACCACATGCCATGCAGGACCACAATGGGGTTGCACTCTAGAGCAGAGTGACCAGAAGGGACTATGGGAGGAAGACTTTGCAGTTAACTAGAGAGTAATGTTTCCTCTCCTTCTTGCAGGAGGATGTGGTTGCCTGTTGGAATAACTTTCTGGGCTTGCAGGGAAGTGAAACCCATTAGCTTGAGGGCCAGATGGAGTGCAGCTGGTGCGGCTGATAGAAGAACTAGCCAGATGGGGAACACTTCTGCCAAGAGCATGGGAAATCACAGTTAGGCCTTTGGGGCTATGTGATGAGACTCAAAGACATTAAGGCCCCACTTGAAATGTTGACTTTTACAATAAAGTGGAGGTTAGGTTTACTTTTTATTGAGAATGGACAATTCACTCAAAATAAAATTTCTTGACAGAGTTTTAAACTATAAGTTTAAAAACTTTCTTAACATAACATTAAATTAGAACTTTTATCTTTACTAAGTATTATTTTTATTCGAAACAGTTAATATTTTATCCTAAAAAAAAAAAAAAAAAACTTTCCAAGGCAAAACATTATTACAATAAAGATAATCTTTAATATTTTCATTTATTTACTTACCTACCTTTTCCATAACAGTTTTGAGGCTATTGGAGAATTGATTTAGCTACTACATCAGCTTCTTAAAATACATAGAACAATGTTACTTTCTGAAAGATTTTACAAAGCGATTCTTTTTTAATGCAATTTTTATCTGCCCACATTTTCCTAAATCTGTTAAAATAGTCATGCTCTTTTCATCTGTTATGTTAATGTGAGACTACAGTTGATTAATCTCATGTAATGCTTTGTTTGCATCCCAGAAATTGATATATTGACCAAATTTTGTTTGTTTGCTTTACACAGCACTGGTTTTAATTTGTTAGTCTTTTTGTTAAAATGCAACATTTTCCATCTATATTTATTACTAGTATTATCTGATAATTGTTTTTCCTTGTGCTTTACTTTTCCTATTGTCCTTTAGAACCTCATGAAATGAGTCAATAAGCTCCTAATGAAATAAAAATCAAACCCATTGCCTTTGAGTCAATTCCGACTCATAGTGACCCTATAATACAAAGTAGAACTGCCCCCAGAGAGTTTCCAAGGAGCTCCTGGTGGATTCAAACTGCTGACCTTTTGGTTAGCAGCCATAGGACTTAACCGCTGGGCTACCAGGGTTTCCATTATTATGCCCTACATGGGGCTTGAACCCACGACCCTGAGGTTAAGAGTCTCATGTTCTACCAATTGAGCTAGATGGGCATTTTTAAATGAACACGGTCATCTAATATTAACATGACCACCAGGTGCCAAACTGTATCGGAGATCATTATTCAAAGGTAATACGAGCTTTTTCTCCATTGGGGATTTATTCCAAGAAGTGTCTACTGTATGTTTACTTTTCAGTGATTATATTCTTAGCTTGTTTTCTGAAATCATGGTACCTATAAAGTTAAAAATATTGTAACTATTTTGTAAATATGTGCATAAAATCTTTCTTCACATGTATCCATTTATATATCAGGTTTTGCTCTTGTTGGTCTTAATTTAAAAAGTCACACATGACTTATATATGCAAATATATATATATATTCATGGATGTGCACACTCTAGGTTTATATAAAATATCAGTTTATATGTAAGGTTCCATATTTTCACTTGTATTAGAATTAAGGAATATTATAACATTCTTTCCAACAAATTCAATATACTCATAACTGTTATTGGTGCTGGTAAGATGGGGAAATCTTTTTTGACAGGCAAAGTAAAAATTCCAATAGTTTTCTTCTATCTGTGCATAAGAATGAAAATGTATACTGATCCAACCAAACTTGATGTAAATGCTATGAGCTTTTGTTAGTATAACTTTCTCCTGAAAGTTATATCCTTATTTTATGCTTGAGTTTTTAACTGAGAATATATATATACATATATATATACACACACTCTACTTAAGAAAAAAATCTATAAATGTTTGGAAACTAGTGTTTCAGTGTTAACAGCCTTTATGTCTAGACCTTTGACCACAAACTGATCTTGTATATACAATGTGGGATGATACCAGCATGAAACTGATCAAACTTCTTTTTGACATTCCCATATGACTTTTTTATAATTACAACACATAAATCATGGAAATTTAAGCAATAGAAAACATTTTGTTTTGATTTATATAAGATACATGTTGCATTTATAAAAATGTTTCAAAGTGATGAACCTGACACTTACGAAATGAAGATGGTAGAAACAGTAACTGAGTACTATCCGTAGAAAACATTAACTGAACATTTGTTGAGAGCTGATGAGTAGAAGGTATGCAAACCTCTTGGGTGATATCAAGTAGATGCTCTAAGACTGAATTGCTGAATAGAAAGATAGGCTGGTCTCTTCTGGGTAGAAATTAAAGTAGTAAGAACATCAATTTCAGCTTTATTTGATTTCTTATATCCTGCATGGTTTAAATGAGGAAGAATAAAATAGAGATACCTAATTTAAAATGTAAAATTTATCTTGGTAACATTAATTTTATATGTCTTAGCTCATAAGTTAATGTGGAATTTGCTAAATATAAATCAAAAAGAAATAATTTATTTCACATGATTTCCTTTGTGAACAAAAAGTAAATGCTACTATTCATTAGTAACATAGTAGATTAAAATGAAATAATAGCCTTAAGAAATACTAAAAGAGAAACAAAAATTAATTTGAGGTAATATATATGTGGGTTTTATATGTATGCATGTGTGTGTGTGTGTGTGTGTGGATAGATGGATGGATAGGTAGGTAGGTAGATAGACACAGAGAGAGAAAGACAGAGAAAGAGAGAAATAATATATAGGCAGTCTTTAGGAGTTTCCATTAATGTATTTATCTTTTTTTTATTTGAGAATTACATCATTCTAATTTTATAGAACAAAAGAAATAGAATAACTTAATAACATTTCCCTCTCTTATTGCTTTTTTTATTAGAGACAGATACTAACTTAGAAACATTTTCAATTATTTTTACAATCCTAGTTATCCAATGAAAGATTATACCTTTAAAAGACGAATATGTTCAGTGAAAATGAACACTCTGTGATAGTGACCTTTTTATCTTATAAATTTTCTTTAGTTAGGATTAAAACCAGTTGCCTTCAAGCCAACCCTGACCCATCATGACCTTATGTGCATTTAGAGTAGAACTTTGCTCCATAAGTCTTTCAATAGCTTAATTTTTTAGAAATAGATAGCCAGGCCTTTCACCTGAGACAACTCTGGATGACTCGAACCTCCAACTTTTAGGTTGGCAGATGAGTGTGTTAACCTTTCGCACCACTCAGAGTTTCCTACTCAGGGTTGTTGTTAGTTGTGGTTGACTCGGCTTTGACTCCTGGCAATCTTACGTAGAACAAAACAAAATGTTGCCTGGTCCTGTACCATCTTCATCATGGTTGGTGTATTTGAGCCTATTGTTGCAGCTGTTGTATGAATCCATCTCACCAAGGATTTCCCTTGTTTCCACTAGCCCTCTACTTCGTCAAACAGGGTATCCTTTTCTAACAATTGGCTTTCCTGATGAAGTATCCAAAGTAAGCGAGGCAAAGTCTCATCATCCTCAATTCTAAGGAATATTCTGGGTGTATTTTTTATAAAAGTGATTTGTTTGGTCTTCTGGCAGTCCGTGGTGATATTCAATACTATTCACCAACACCACGTTTCAAATGCATCAATTTTCCTGTCTTCATTTTTCATTGTTCAACTTTCACATGTATATGAGGCAATTGAAAAGACCTTGGCTTTTGTCAGGCTCACCTTAGTCATCAGAGCTTCATCTTTGCTTTTCAGTACTTTAGAGAGGAATTTTACAACAAATTTTCCATAAAAGTGTGTAATTCTATTTCTTGACTGCTGCTTCCATGGATGTTTACTTTCAGGATTACTTACCTATAAAAAGAAACATCAAGTGTTGAAAAGTCAATCAAATCAGGAAGAAAATAGTTAAATACCTACCACAATATTGCTTTAGTTCCATCTGAAAGTACGGTATTTTTACATTTCACTCCCTAGGTAATACATAGAAAATGGCACAACAGGCCACCATGTTTTCCTTAGGAAAGGAGAATGTGTACTATAGACTGTCATTTTCACTAACACTTTACTTAGGTTAGTAAATCCTGAGTCCTCGAAAAGTTATGTTTTTGCTCTTCTTGGATGACATTGTTCATTTGTCAGCTTATACTTACAAATACTTGAGAAAATCACTAAATTCTCCCACTTAAGTCATCTAGATAGTAACTCTGAAAAGAATAAACAAGATAGGGACCCCCAACCATACTCTCCAAGAACACACCAACATTAAAGCACAACATCTGAGAGCTTTCTTAAATCTCTCACTTTATATCTTCTCTGATTTTTTTGGAAGTAAAACTAAATTAACTAAGAGGGATGCTATTGTAGAGCTAGAGCCTTATTCTTCTTTAAAAAAAAAAAAAAAGAACCATTAAAAATGCCTGTCCGTTATTAGCAGCAGTTACTTCCAAAACCACACACATTTATGTAACATTCTAAGAAAATATCCAGACTGCAAAAATTTATGCCTGTACTATTTGGCTCCTTTATAATTCCCATTGAACAATTTAAGGGAAAATTTTAAATATTTTGGAAACCAAAATTAGGAATTGTGGACCAACTTCTGGCTTTGGCCTTCTCTGTATTTCTTCCATGATGACCACCATCTCAAATATTTTCAGAAAGTACTGGAATACAAAAAGTTGTAAGACCATGATGACCATTCTTACTAGATTTAATGATCTATGGCTTTGGAAATTGCCTCAGAAAAAAATCTGGTCATGAGAGACTACCCTGTGGCAAATTACCCATTTGAATTAAAAAAAGAAAAATATTGTGAAATTCTCAGGGACATTATTTTAACTGCATATTGTGGAAGATTACATATATACGTGTGAATATACAACATTCATTTACCAGAGATGACAGCAGACATTTAGTCAGAGCTGTGAATATTCATACAACATACGCATTTTACACACGAGTAGACATTTTACATTTTAATCATAGAAATGTCAAGTGTGAGTAAATTTAATAAAACTATAAATTGGTTATTGATATACTTGTGGCAAAAAAAAAATGTTGCTGCAACACCAAAAATATATTAATGATTGATGAAAATAACCTATGCTTCCCATTACCTTCAGTTTTATACTCTTCAGGGAGTAATATAAGAGGAAGATAGACACAGTCTCTTCACTCAAAACTTTCACCCTTGTTGGGGGGAGAAGCCATGGAGAAGCTCACCTTTAGACCAAAACCAAACCAGCTGCCATCAAGTCGATTCTGACTCCTGGAGGCCCCGTGTGTGTCAGAGTAGAATTTTGCTCTATAGAGTTTTCAAGGCTGATTTTTTCTTTTGAGGTGACTCTGAGGGGACTCGAATCTCCAACCTTTCGGTTAGCAGCCTAGCTGATTAATCCTCAGACCACCCTTCAAAAAAGACCTAGCCAATCATCTGAATGAAATGCAGCTGATTGACATCCTGTGTCTGTTAGGGTCATCAACATCTCTCTAAGATTCTGAACTGAAGCCACTTTCTCCCTGCTCTTTTCTGACAGTATTTAGCTCATCACTGAGCACTACTCAGCCTGTAGTAGGCAGAGTAAAAGCACTCCACAAAGGAGGTTGATGGGTGGTGAAAACTTAGCCCCATAACCAGGAGATGTTGATGGTGTTACCATGTCTATAGTTTACTTTAAAATACTTGAGAATTATAAACTGAAATTCATTCTCAATGAGCTATGTAGTATCTGAAATGACTCTAGGGGCAGATAATTACCCTAATTAAGAATCAACACTCTGGGATAACCAACTAGTATTATATCGTAAATCCCAAACACCCCAGAAACAACTCTACCACCCCTTCATGTATTTATAACTTAAGCAACACTTAAGGTGTTACCTAACAACTAAAATACAAAAACGTGGGTTTCATTGGTTTTTCATTTAACTTTTTTAAATTTGTTACTTAGTATGATAAATGGGATCTCATTGGTGAAATTAAAGATATCCAGAAAACTAAAATGGATAAAGCCGTTTAGAGACATTCCCTATCTTTCACATACAAGGCGTTTGAGAGGAAGGAGGTCTATACCCTATTTCTTAAGGGATGTCTTTTGAGGTATCATTTCAAATACGTCTTCAATGAGCTATATGTTTAGGATATTTCTGTTTTCTGATGTTGAACATGCAAGGAATGGGCTCTTGCTTCTGGATCATTGTTGTGTCTGTCAAAAATGGGCTTCTCATCCATAGAGGTGAGAGTGTCTCAAAAATGATGAGTTGACACTTCACTGAGGCAATGAAATGGATTACGTGGTTATTTCTGTGCTTCTTGCTAAAGAACACGTTTAATAAATGCCCATAAATGTGAAAAAAACAATTTGCTAAGACTTATTTTAACATAACCTTGAGAATAAGAAGAAGAAGAAAAAAAGGCCCTGATATCAAGAAAACAGCCTCACACTAGAAGTTAAGCCCCCAGTTGTAGGGAGCTCTCCGGGCACTCACAGGTATGCCATGATATTCTTCATTAGATCCTAAACAATCATACACAACAGCAATAATAACTCTGGTAACTCTGATGAGTGAGAAAAAAGCAAGACTACGCTAAACAATTTTTTGGGGGACTGAACACAAATGACACAAGGTAATTGGGTAACCACAAAAATGACCAAGCACTCGCTTTTTCTGTCTCAGACGAGTGACTTGTGACTCTTTACAAAGTACAGCTTTAGTTTCACTCTGCTGTTCCTTCCTCCTAGGTAATCTTTTAAGGCATCCAAGCATAGAATTCTGTTTCCTGGCTACATGCAATATAGAGCAAAGCCCCACATCCTTGAGGCTCCCCAACGTTACCTAACACAATCCCAAATCTTATTACATATCCTTTCTAACATCCTCTTCCTGAGATGTCCCTCCATGCCATTGTGTGTGTCCTTCCTCCCAGCAAAACAAGCCGTTCAACTACAAGTGTTTTTCTGGTGAGCTTTGGCTAGAAGACATTGGCGCCAATGTCTCCTCCAGTCTCTATTCTTATACCCTGCTCTCCAATGTTCTCTTCTAGGAACCATTTAGTTCAAGTTAACAGCAAGGTGTTAGCTGATCCAATTTAAAACAAAATTCTTTAACACTGATCTGTGTGCTTATGTCAAATAGGGAGCACCTGCTTGTAAAATGAATCAATGTTAGTCATAGAGAATATTTGTGATGCTGTAGTTCCTATTCTTTTTTTCCTGTAATGGTAACATTAAGCGGTTATTAGGAATATCCTTTCTCAACAGTTTAGAAAATGAGATGTTAATATTACAATATCATGTTATCAACTGAATTCTGTTTTTTTCCCTGTTGTTACTCATTCTTTTAGTCTGTAGTTTCATTCAGCCATAAAAAAGTCTCAGTAAGTCATGAAAAAAAGAACTAGACTACTAATAATCTTAAAATGCTCAATATATAAAGTGTATGTATACATAGCGGTTAAGAGCTATGGGTGCTAACAAGGTCAGCAGTTAAAATCCACTAGCCCCTCCTTGGAAACTCTATGGGACGGTTCGACTCTGTCTTATAGGGTTGCTATGAGTCGGAATAGACTTGTCGGCAATGAGTTTGGTTTTGGTTTTGTATATGTTTAGGGGGGGTTTTGGGGGTCTTATTTACTTGGCTTGCATTTTATATTATTTAAAAGGTTTTAACTACTGCTCAATCATCTTAAAATCTTTTTTTTTTTCCCTCAATGCTGTCAGTAAGCAATTCCTGTGGTTTGTGTACGTGCAAAGTAGGATTGATACAAAGCAGATTTTTGTAACCCAATTTATCTTGAATTGATTCATATAAATTTTGTTAGTGTTTTTATTTTATAATAAATTACCTACAGATGAAGTTTTGCTATTGTAACATTATCAGCTTAACCACATCCTAAATCATCCTTAGGGATTGAATTGTGTCCCCCAAAATATGCATTTTAAATCCTAATGTCTATGCCTGTGGCTATAATCCCATTTGGGGATGAGCTGTCTTTGTTATGTCAATAAGCTTGTCTTTGTTGTGTTAATATATTGTTATGTTAAAGGAGCAGATTAAAGAAACAGAGATGGGGAAAGAGGTGCCCAGCCACAGGAAGAAAGCCCAGAAGCAGAAGCTCTAAAGAGACAAGGGCATTCCTCCAAAGCCAACAAAGAGAAGAAAGCCTTCTCCTAGAGCCTGCACCCTAAATTCAGACTTCTAGCCTCCTGAACTATGAGAAAGTAAATTTCTGGGTGTTAAAGCCACTCACTTGTACTTCTGTTATAGGAGTCTAGATAACTAAGACTTTCATTTAGCACATTTTCTTTTTCATGAAAAAGACATAATCTTTAACTTCTAATTTTTCCTTAGGAGCATAAAAAGGTTATAATTTTATCAACAAATTTATTTAGTTCAAAAGAATATCAGACCATTCTTGCTGCAATGATATTGTAAGAAAGCTTTCTTCAAGGTGGAAAGGCCAGGTAGATATACAGGTCTTAGAAGAAGAAAAACTACAGGAGGGACAGAAGCCCAGATCATTCTCAGTTTTTTCCAAACATCCCACGCTTAAAGTCATGGCTTTCAGTTTCTGTCTTCGTCCAATCACCTATGATGTGAACCTTTTCTGTGGTTATAGGCAAAGATTCAGGAACCCTATGGCCCACCTTGTAGTGGCCACCTGTTCGTGCCCACCTGGCAATGCAAGCATGATTATCTTGTATATTTTAGCCCTAGCCAAGTTGCCAGCTGACTGCAAACACAGGAGTGAGCCCAGCAAACATATGTGTAGTAGAGAGAAACTGTCTAGCTGAGCTCATCCTGGGATGCAGAAAAAAATTGAAAAAACGGGAGAGGTTTAAGGTTTTACTGTTTAAAGAGGTATTTTTCCTCTCAAATGTCTACACACATTTTCCAGAACATAAATCTATAAGAAGAAAATGTAATGATAAAAGAACATATGACTATTCTTTGAGTGTAATAATATATTTCCTAGAAAAATAACACACTTCTGAATTATATACAAAGTGGTGAAACAATTACTCAAGAAATAAAATTACGTTTACTTGTTTGACTATCTTACCATTAAAAAAAAAATTAAGTAGAAATTATTTTGCTTCATCAAATACATAACACATAACATGTCGATTAAGTTCCAACTCATAGGGAACACAAGTACAACAGAAAGAAACACTGCCCCGTCCTGCACTATACTCACGATTGTTATTATTCTTGAGCCCATTGTTGCAGCCACTGTGTCAATCTATCTTGTTGAGGGTCTTCCTCTTTTTCGCTGGCCTTCTGCTTTACCAAGCATGGTGTCCTTCTCCAAGGACTAGTCCCTCCAAACTGAAAGATGCATAGGGAGCCCAAAACTAATCAGGTCCAAATCCCTTACTCACTGTTCTAACAAATTGGTGGGATGATAAGTCAGGTATCGTGGGAAAATGAGTCAGAGAGGCCATGAAAATAATGAAGTTTATTATATTCACAGTTCCCAGAGACAGGGAGACACAGCATGCCATGATGCAGGGCCACACAAGGGGTTGCACCCAGGGACAAGGTAAGGAAAAGCTGGAATTTTAAGAGAAGGCTTTTGCATAGCAGGCAGAGTACAGTTAACTTTGTCATGTGGGCTTCCTGGGGATTGGGCATTTTGAATAATTCTGCAGGCTCAGGGGGCATAATCACTGTACCTGGCCCTTGGGTGATTAGAACAAGTGCATAGTCACCCAGGAGGGTGAGAACCTGATAAGGTGAGTAGACTAAATCATTTGCTCAAGAAGGGAAATGGGTCACCCTCCAGGCAGGGCCTCAAATTGTGTCAAGGCAGCCTTTAAAGAAAATGCTATTGCAGTCACCACTCCGCAGTAAAAGTAGGATCAATACCTAGTTTACATCCATTTCTTTAAATGCAAAATTACTGTGGCACTGGCTCTTAGTTTTCCCCCATATGGATTTCTCTTCTTTCATTGTTATTATAACCCTCACGTTTCAGCTGATCTCATGATCTTACAGAATAAAGGATACATTTTCCACTCTCCTGGAAGATAAGAGTAGTGACATGACAAAAATGAAGAGATTTGTGAGATCCAACTAGGATCTAGGAACTAGGCATACCCTTTTCTTTGCTATAGCTAGAGTATAGATGTCATTGTAGGAGCTAAAAAGTTACCTTAGATTTAAAGATAGATGTCATGTATTGAAGGTGGCAGAGCATTCATCCATAATCAATGTCTACTATGTGCCAGAGAATTATAGGTCATAGAATCACGAACAAAATATAAATAATCCCAGGACTGGTGGAGCATTCATTCAAAGAAACACTCAAGGAAGAAACACATGGAACACAAATCTTCACACTCCCAATCACTTCTTAAAAATATAGAATTTATCGAAAGGAAGGAAATCGCACCATGAGGACCAGGCTCGACTGGTAGCATCTCCAGTTCCTTTTAGTTCTCATGCTTCATTTGGGCTAAATTTTTCCCTTCCTAGTACATGGACTATAAACTAGGGAACAAATATGATGGGTGAATGTGACACCTCCACTATACAGTTTAAACCACAATATTGAATTTACCATCTTCCCTGGAAACAGACCTATCCTCTAAAAACCTCAGTCCTCATAAAGAAACCTCAACAGTCACCACATAACACAAGAACTGATGGGTAGCGTGTGGAGTCCAGGAAACACAGAAGACGGACGAGACTTACAGTGATCTAGTTTCTACCATAACTGAAATGTATTGTGAAAAGTTAGAACATCATGGCAGAGAGAAATTAACTTGTTTAGCTTGCTATTTTATCCTGTTACAGCAGCCAGACAATAACAAAGTAATACAACAAGAGTTTATATTAAATAATTCTACCTGCTTTCAATTATTACATTTATTTACACCTACACACTTTGTTTAAGGAGCCCTGTTGGTGCAGTGGTTAAGCAAACACTCAGTTGCTAACTGAAAGGTTGGCAGTTTCAACTCACCAGTGGATCTGTGAAGGAAAGACTTGGTAATCTGCTCACTTAAAGATTGCAAAAAAAAAAAAAAAAAAAAAAACTAGCTGCTGTCGAGTAGATTCTGACTCATTACAGCCCTATAGGACAGAGTAGAACTGCCCATAGGGTTTCCAAGCTGCGACTGGTGAATCCGAATTGGAAACCTTACGGGGCAGTTCTACTCTGTCATGTAGGTCACTATGGAACAGAACGGATTTGACACCACACAAGAACAACATACATGCATTTAACCTTATATTGCAATAATATAAAAAGACATAATTTTAATATTGGAAATTGTTCTGTCTTTTAAAAAATGTAAGTAAAGAAATTTGAATACATATGTTTTGAAGGAAATTTTAGAACTGAAATAAAATTTTCTGTGAATATGTTCATTCTAAATGGAACTTTCGTTAGTAAATTAATACCTAAGTTATAACTAACTAGCATTATGAATGTTATATGGTGTTTATTCAATAAGGAATAAAGAAATAGTTCCCAAAATAACTAAAATTTAGACCTTATGTTTGGATATATATTTGCCATTATCTGTCTCATTGAAATTCTAGCTTGTGTGTGCCCATTTTTAAAAGTAGAATATTAATTAAAGCATCAGAGGCAAATTCGGATTTTACATGTAAGTCTGAATAATAACATTTTATTTATGCATTATTTATTTTTCCCACACAACTTAAATGTATCCTACGTTGCGCATTTTGAGAAAGCCACATATAAGACACTGCCAGAGCTCAGAGGAAGGGATGATGAAGCAGACAGAGAGTGTAATATGTCTATTTTCATGTATCACCTTGTACTCTTAGTTTTCCTTCTGAACATGACACTGAGTAAAATATGCCTTATAGATAAGTAGCCCCATATTCTCTCTGTAGGAGAAGCAGTTCTTGGGTTGAACTAAAGTGAGGAATAGGAAAAAGTCAATTGTTGCTTGGAGTCTATTTTGATGTACATTTGTGTGTCAATTTAAACAATAATCATAATACCATCTATTTATCACCTTTGCGCTTTACTTGGAATATCTTATTCAGTTTCACCAACCAACGCATGAATGAAGGAATCTCAACATTCCCTTTGTTTAGATCAGGGGATAAAAATATTTAAACAATTTTTCCATAGCCATTCATACTTTCCCATCTCAAATAGCATGACCCTAGAATTATTATTTTGAAACAATAAATTATATTATCAGTCTAACAATATTGGCTCATGGCTACAGTATGCTGATCCCTGTTCTATACCTTCCAGGCCTTGAGTGTTATTCTTAACTAATGCTATTCTCTTATTAAAAGGATCTCATCATTTTTAATTCCCCAAAGCAATCCTCTTTTTCACAAGGCCTCTCCAGGTTCCCGCTTTCTCTGCTCAGTCATATAAATCTTTCTCCTCTACAGTTGCCTCATGTAAATATGCATTTTTTTGTAACACCACAAAGCCCAGAAAGCCAGAATTCTTAGTTACTTTTGCATTTGTGTGATTTCTTCCTGTTTTCAGCTATGATTATTCATCATGGTATACCCAATAGTACCTAATACCTTATTCATGTGAGAAATTCAATACATATATATTGAATTAAATTATAAAAATAAGCATCTCCCATTTCACAGATATGGGAATTTTGTACAAGAGGTTAAATACTGAGCTTGTATCTACACAGTGTCAAAACATCTAGATTAAAAGTAAAACATTCAGTCAACCATAACTTTGCGTCCAAGTATCTACATGCTTGGCACTGGGAAAGGAAAATGTTTGGATAATTGATGTTACTTTTCGTTTTCTCTCTGAATGTTTTGAGTTTGTGTAGACAGGCCTCTGACAGTCAACAATGATTAAAAAACAATTTCAGGTTCGGACATGGTTTTAAGCCCACCCACATGGAGGTAAACAGATGAGAACAGAGAAGAGAAACCGTGGACTGTCTCATCACATCTGTGCTTTCAGCCAAGAGAAATCTCTGAGGGAAGATGATCTCCAGTTACATCTTTTCAGACTGTAATTCTATCATGTTTCATAGAGGAGAGTTTGCCTGAAAGCATCCCTAGCTCAATTGGCTGGTCACATTAGGAATCTCCAGGAAAATCCAGGCTAGACTGGAGCCCAATATCCAGTGAGGAAGGGTAAAAAACTTGAGCTCCTATGGTCAAACCAAGAACATACTATCTGGGACTCTCGTAATTTTTTTTGTATCTGTTTCTAAATGAAAATTTTGCGATTTATTGGGAGGAAGATGGTTATGTTGGAATATGAGGAGATATGTTTTCTATTCATTTTTAAAAGACTTTGATTACTGTTTTTTGTAGAAGCCAGTAGAGATAAGAAGTAAACTATCAACGGTGCCGGGTATTAGTCATAAAACAAATCCATTTAAAATCTCTGTGAAACTCTGATAAAACAAATTTTAATTTTCATCAAAGTAGCTCCACGCAACAGAGAGTCACCAGAGTACATACCTCTGTGAATTGTTGGGAAACTACAGGGAATTTTTCAAAGTTCGATGAAGGACCCCCACCCCATACACACACAAAAGAGTATGTGCATAAACATGCAAATTATAATAATGCAAAAGAGCACTCACATATTCTAAAATATTTATCGATGAATATAAAAAATCTTACATATGAACATAGATCTGTGTGCCTCACTTTGGTTATTTAAATGAAAATTTGTTTAATACACTGTTAATATTTGTTTGCTTTTAGTCTTAAACAGAATCGTCTTTGTCTAGAAATTTAATTTCAAACAAAAATTTAGCAGTAAAATATTTTTGAAGTAGGTGATTTTATGTTTTTTTCAAGCTATTAAAAATACCCAATTTTTATCCCTGCTGTTAGAAATATAGGACTTAGCTATTTCTAGCTTTCTTAACAGTCTTTTTGCCTCATCCTCTCAGAGTCATGAACAAAAAACTCCTATCTTAATTTCTATAGCCAGGCTTACTATCGGATTGAATAATGGATGTGGTTGGACTGAAGTTGTAGCAGTACTAATAAAATCTTGCAGGGTAGGTAAGTGTAATTGGTAGTGATAAGGAGAAATAAAATATCTACTCTAAAGTAGACTACTGTGGAAGTTGGACTACTGCAAAAAAAAAAAAGAATATTGTATAAAGTTTTTTTTTCTAAAACTTTCATTTAGTTCTCACATTATTTGTATTGCATTATAAAAAAATAGTCTATGTTTTATAGTTGCACATCATGAATTACAAGGTTACTCAAAAAAATTAATGTAAATACTTAGAACTATTTTTAAATTCATTGTTGGCTCTAAACGCTATCATTTATTGTAGATAGGGTCACTATGAGTTGTAGTTGGGGCACTGTGAGTTGGAACCAGCCCAAGGGCACCTAACAACAACAACGTGTAGATAAGATGTCTGAATTTGGAACAACATTAAACCACTTGATTTTGTTCTGTAACATAATAAAAAGAGTAATATTCATGAGGTATCAGTTGTTGTACAGGGTAGTACTTGATGTCCTTTTATTAGTGTGATCCTACAGCAAATAACATAGAGCACAATGAATAGCGGATTAAATCTTGTGAGGATTTATTATCTCATATTAAAAAAAAATTGAAAATTGAGATAAGACAACTGGTTAACCCAGCTGCTTGAAAACAGATTCAAAGACCTAGTTTCTTATAAGCCCCTCCTATCCTTCTGTTATTCACTATCAGAATTTGCTAGCTCCTCTCATGAACTTAAGATGATCTCAAAATGTCTAGATACCACTCCTCAGACATCAATACCCCCAGGCAGAAAAAATTTTTTTTAGATTGTCTTTAAGTATCTTTTGCAAATTAATAAACCTTTCTAGAAATCCCCTGGTGACCTTCTTTTTATGTCTCAATGACAAGAATTGAGTTACCTGCAACTTTCTTAACTAATAACTCTCATGAATAACAAAATTATTGCATTTGGTTTAGCTTAATCATGACACATTGCGGGAAGCTGGGGACAGAGTCACTTTTGTTAAGCACGTGTTTGCACAGAAGAGAATGAACATGTGAAGAAAATGTTCTCATCACAGAAGGAGTGAGGGGTTGGAAGCGACCAAAACCAAAAAACCAAACCTGTTGCTGTTGACTCGGACTCATAGGGACCTCAGAGGAAAGAGTAGAACTGCTCCGTAGGGTTTCCTTCCAAAGAGTGCCTGGTGGATTCAGAACTGCCCGTCCCTTGGTTAGCAACCATAGCTCTTAACCACTACGCCACCAGGATGTCCCTTGACAGCAACAGGACCTCTGAAATTGGATTTCAGAGGTAAAGCACATTTATCTCTTCCATATCTTTTTTTTTAATTTAATTTTATTGTTATTGTTGAACTATACACAGCAGAACATACACCAGTTCAATAATTTTACATGTGCGATTCAGTGGCATTGGTTACATTCTTCATGTTGTGTACCTAACCTCTTCTTTTTTGAATTATTCTGCCCCCGTTAACCTAAACTCACTCCCCCATAACCTTTCTACCTAACCTTTCAAATTGCTGTTGTAAATTTGATCCCATATAAATAGTTGTTTAAAACAGCACAATGCTCAAGGCAAACATCTTTTACTCATTAAGCTAAACCATTATTTAGCTTGGTGCTCTGGTGGTGCACAAACTGCACCACCTCACAAACAATGCTTTCACACTGTGTATCATTGCACAACATATTTGACTGACCCCTTGCCTGGCCTAAGTCCTGTTTAATAGCACACACCATGTTCAGTGTGTATATTTTATTTTGATGTTGTCCAAACATGTCTGTTAATGTGAATCACTGGTGTTACTCGTTAAAAATTTCTACTCAAAGGGTCCCCTTATGCTTCACTTGGTCAAGAACCAGGGTCAAGAAACTAAAATTCTCAAGTCAAACTCAGCTCACTACCTGTTTTTGTAAATAAAGTTTTATTCGAACACAAATCACACCTATTCTTACGTACTGCCTGTAGCTGTTTTCCTGTTACAAGGACATGACTGAATATTTGGAAAACAGACTGTATGTTTGCAGAGCCTAAAAGAGTTACAATCTGCCACTTTACAGAAAATGTTTGCTGGCCCCTTGTTTCGAGCAAGATCCAAGAATCTGAATATTTTAACAAACCTCCTTCTAAATGACTGCTGTGATCAGACAAGTTTGTCTTTTTCTATTTATCTTTGTAACCTTGGCTAATTAAGTCTTTGTAACCTTAATTAATTACCAAAGTGCTTTGCAAATAGTAGGTATGCCAAAAATTGTTGAATGGTATAAGGATGGGACAGATCAAAACTCAGGATACTTAGACAATGAGTGACCCCCTTTTAAAGGACTAATTCATTTCCCATGATTTTTCAAGCAAGTTCAATTAATTTTTTGTTTATTTTTGTTGTTAGATGCTGTCCTGTGATTTCAGACACTTAATGACGGCATTTGACAGAGTACATCTTCCCCATTGAGTTTTCTTGGCTGTAATCTTTATGGAAGCAGATTTACCAAGAATCCCTAAATTTACTCATATCATTTACATGAAATAAAACTTGAAATATATCATTATCTAGTTTTCATTCATTATTTATATCTCATTTGAAAAGCAATGGGAGATATGGGTCATGTAAAAGAAGACATTTTCCTTGGTTTAAAGACATGTTTACATGAAAGTAAATAAATACAGTAGGAAATTATTACACATACACTCAAAGTTGTAGAGTCATAAGCTTTGAAAATCACTTGTCTTCTTTTTACCACACAGTAAAAACCTGCTGCTTCTAGGAAACAATGGATGAATAAAAATACTTAAAATGAAAGAGTATAAAATTACTTTGAGTCAAAACATAGCTAACATGAGGCAAAAGAATATTAATCTTGAAATGTTGATGGATACTGTCTTAGTGTTTGTACATCAAGGGTTTTTTTAAAGGCATAGTTTTTTTTTTTTTTTTGACAGACTAGGACATTAAAAGATTAGTTCTTCTAGATGAAGGCATTTTAAAAGCATAATTCTTTTAAAAATAATTATAAATAAAATTATAAAAAGTCAGAAAACTACTTATGTCCATGTTACAGTACCTTTCTCTCTTGTCTCTGAAATGTAAAATAAGAAATACTAAAGATAAATCTTTACGTATTTAAAAATAACTTTCATATTCTTGCCAGTGTTTTAGCATGTCTATCAAAATATTTTAGATTCTTTCAGCTCTACTTTCTGTGGCACAGTTTCTACTACTTTTATTATTTTTATAATTTCATAATTGATTTGTCAATACCTTTACTAAAATAATGTCTCAGAAACATGTGCAGCAGATTTCTTCGATCTTTCTTCTATAGAGCACCTAAATAACAATAATGGCTATCGTTTATAAAGTGTGTTATACTATGTGCCTGGCACTTTTTCTAAATTTGTCTCATGAAACAGCTCATTTATTATTCCCAATTAGCCTAAAGGATAGGTAGTGCTAGTATCCCCATTTTATAGATAAGGAAATTAAAAAAAAAAAAAAAAAGAAATTAAGGCATGGGGAAATGATGCCAGTTTACTAGAATCACAACCATTAAAAGTTTTAACAGATTTTAGACCAAGGAAGTTTGGTTTCAGAAAGTAGTTTCTTAGGTACTCTCTACAAGGCTCCTTTGAAAGAGAAAGCTGTTGAATTACTCTTGCTGTCTCATCCATACTGCTAGAGACTAAACTGGGACCCACTTTTTACAGATTCTAAAAATTGTGTTTCCAGACTCTCTCCGTTCTGGTCCCTAAGCACAGAATTAAATTGCCTGGGACTTAAGTCAGCTTCACTAAAAGAGTAGTTAGTGCCTAAATCTCCTCAGATCCTCTGTCAGCACTTAACATAGCAGAAATGGTCATTTCTGAAAGAATTCATAAAGGAATGATTAAGAGAAATACTTTCACACACGGATAAGTGTGAGAATTGAGGTTCCAAAAAGTCAATGGCTGCCAGAAGCACTTACATACTTGGTAGTGTGCACTTACGGTGTTGTGCTCAAAATTCCCATAATCCTCCATCCAGACAGATAGTACAGGAGAAGCCATCTGCTATGGCATGATTTCACCTCTCAAGTTACAGTTAATTAGTTCAGAGGCGAATACCAAACAAAATCTAGACTAGACTATTCACTGTCCTTCCACATTTATGACTTGGAATACTAAGAAATGAATATTTGTCCTAGATGAAGCTTTCATATATGGTTGCTGACAGTGGCCAGGTTTTCTGACTCAAAGTGAAATGAATCAATTTGAAAAAAGAAAAAAGAGAGAGAAAGAGAATGAGAACACAGATATCTCTCTAAGGGCATACAAGTTTCTGGTTTCAGTTTTTCTGGAGGCCTCTGACATTGTACAACTTAAATTGTACAACTTAATTATTCCTTTAGTCACCCAATAACTTTAGGAAGAATCCCAGGTAATATAGAAGCAGATCTGATAACTGGAAATCAGGTATTCCAACTTCCTTTCCCTCCTTAAATGTAATCATATAAATGGGAGTTCTGTTGGTGCAGACTTGAATAGAGTTCCTTTACTCATTATTCTTTAGCCCCCTGTCCAAGCATGTTAAACCCCTGCTTTCCTCCTAACGGAGACAGAAACCTGGGTCAGGTTTCCTACAAATAGCATCCTTTGCTGTTAATTGAGTCAAAAAAAGAACAAAATTCTATCTGCGCCATTGAAAAGATCAGCCATGAAATAATTCTAGTTTTTATTGACAATGCCCTTATTTTTATGTAACATACACAAAGTTCATGTATTTCTCAGTAAGATGTATTTTAATATAAAAAGCACCCTCTTCCTTCTGGGGTTGAAGAAGAACATTTAATTTGTTTGCTGTTGGTAGTCCAGCCCCCATTGGGAACTTCAAAAAAATAACTTATTCCTTAATTTTATTTTTTTATATTTTTTAAGATGAAGGACTTCCTCTATCTTGCATTACATGCTCAAATTTTTTTTTTTTTTTTGTATAACAAAAGGTCTTTCTGTTCACTAAATTGTGATATTATCAAATTAAACTCCTCTGCCCATCCTGAGGAGCCCTGGTGGTACAGTGGTTAAGATCCTCGGCTGCTAACCAAAAGGTGGATGATTTGAACCCAACAGTCACTCTACAGGAGAAAGATGTAGCAGTCTGTTTCCATAAAGATTACAGCCTTGGATACTCTATGGGACAGTCTTACTCTGTCCTATAGGGTGACTGAAAATCAAATGCGTTGTGGAATGACATCAAGGGCATCATACATGAAGAAAGCAAGAGGTTGTTAAAAAGACAGGAAAGAGAGAAAAGACCAAAATGGATGTTAGAAGAGATGGAGAAACTTACTCTTGAACAACAAGTAAAAGAACTGAAGATTTAATAGGGAAACTCAGAAGACAAAGTATTATAATGACATGTGCAAAGAGCTGGAGACAGAAAAACCAAAAGGGAAGAACACGCTCGGCATTTCTCAAGCTGTAAGAATTGAAGAAAAAATTCAATCCTCCAGTTTCAATAGTGAAGGATTCTATGGGGAAAATATTATATGATTCAGGAAGCATCAAAAGAAGTTGGAAGGAATACACAGAGTCATTATACCAAAAATAATTGGTCAACATTCAACCATTTCAAGAGGTGGCATATGATCAGGAGCTGATGGTACTGAAGAAAGAAGTCCAAGCTTCACCAAAGGCATTGGTGAAACACAAGCCTCTAGGAAATGACAGAATATCAACTGAGATATTTCAACAAACAGATGCAGTGCTGGAGGTGCTCACTCTTCTATGCCATGAAATGTGGAAGACAGCTTCCTGGCCAACTGACTGGAAGAGATCCATATTTATGTCTATTCCCAAGAAAGGTGATCCAACCAAATGTGGAAATTATGGAACGATATCATTAATCTTCCATTCAAGCAAAATTTTGCTGAAGATCATTCAGAAGTGGCTGCTGCAACATAACAACAGAAATTCAGGTTGAATTCAGAAGAGGGTTTGGAACCAGGGATATCACTGCTGATGTCAGATGGATCCTGGGTGAAAGCAGAGAATGCCAGAAGGATGTTTACCTGTGTTTTATTGACTATGCAAAAGCACTTGACTGTGTGGATCATAAGAAATTATAGGTAACATTGCCAAGAATGGGAATTCCAGAACACTGAATTGTGCTCCTGGGGTACCTGTACATAAATCAAGAGGCAGTTATTTAGACAGAACCAGGAGATACTGCGTGGCTTAAAGCCAGGAAAGGTGTGCATCAGGGTTGTATCCTAATAAAAAAAAAAAAAAAATTTTTCAGTCTGTATGCTGAGCAAATAATGGGAGAAGCTGTATTATATGAAGAAGAACAGGGCCTCAGGATTGGAGAAAGACTCATTAACAACCTGTGTTATGCAGGTGACACAGCCTTGCTTGCTGAAAGTGAAGAGGACTTGAAGAACTTACTGATGAAGATCAAAAACCATAGTCTTCAGTGTGGATTACACCTCAATATAGAGAAAACAAAAATCCTCACAAATGGACCAATAATCAACATTATGATAAACTGGGAAAAGATTGAAGTTGTCAAGGATTTCATTTTACTTAGATCCACAATCAACATCCATGGAAACAGCAGTCAAGAAATCAAAAGATGCGTTGGATTGGGCAAATCTGCTGCAAAAGACCTCTTTAAAGTGTTGAAAAGCAAAGACTCCACCTTGATGACTCAGGTGCACCTGACCCAAGCCATGGTATTTTCAATTGCCTCCTATGCATGTGAAAGCTGGACAATGAATAAGGAAGACAGAAGAAAAATTGATGCCTTCGAATTGTGGTGCTGACAAAGAATATTGAATATACCATGGACTGCCAAAAGAATGCACAAATCTGTCTCGGAAGAAGCACAACCAAAATGTCCCTTAGAAGCAAAGATGGTGAGGCTGCATGTCATGTACTTTGGACATGTTGTCAGGAGCGATCAGTCCCTAGAGAAAGACATCATGCTTGGTAAAGTAGAGGGTCAGCAAAAAAGAGGAAGACCGTCAATGAGATGGATTGACACAGTGGCTTCAACAATGGGGTCAAGCATAACGACTGTGAGCATGGTGAAGGACTGGGCAGTGTTTCGTTCTGTGGTCCATAACGTCACTGTGAGTCAGAACAGACTTGAAGTCGCCTAACAACAACAGCAACTTAGGGTGACTGTGAGCCAGAAGCCATCCTGAACAAATAAGGGGAAAGGAATGACTTAAAGTATCTCATTATTATAATTTCATCTTGATCTTGCCATGACAGGCTTTAATCAGGAGTCATGCCAATCAGTTTGAGAATGCATGAAGAGTTTACCTGGCAGGTAGCCATCTGATGATTATTTATGAACCATCAGTGCTGTTAGATGAAGGAAAGCCCTGCAAAGTTAAGAAAATTCAGTAAATCCACACCCAGTCTTACTGGTAAATCCCTTCACTTCTCTCAGATCCACCTGAGAATGAGATAATTCATGCACATCTGTGAAATAGAGTCTATTCAGTGATCCCGCTTTTGTCTTTATTTATGTGCCTCAGGGGGAGATTTATAATTATTAGGAAATGAAACGCCTTAACCAGTTCATTCACTTAATGAGTATCTGCAGCTCTTATTTATCTTAGAACTAAGACTCTGTATATTGTCTTCACAAATTTTAATGAGTAACTATATGACTTTTAATAGCACTCAAAGAATATAGATATTTATGCAGTAATTTTCCCAAAGAGTCAATAAAAAATATTCTATTAAAATGACAATTTTTGCACAAGAAGTGCTAATAAGGAGCTAATTCTACCTGTATCTCTATGGATGTTATAAACTTGCCTATTCACAAATTATATGCCTCTCTAAAAATATACAAATGTGCACATTGATATGTTTTTATTTAAGATTCTTTCTTCTCGTTTTTTAGTAGTTTCTTGGTTATTGTGCTCATCTTTAGCATCTATAACATTGCTTTCATTTAATGGCAAGATATGGATAGAAAAGCCTAAAAATAACTGGTCTCTATTGATCCACCAATTTTAAGCATTTGGAACTAATTCAATCTATGTAGCTTTTTAATATTTAATAGCAGTAACATTGGCATTGGGGAACAAAACCTTTTATGATAACCCAGAATTGAAGGTATTTTACCACAGAAAGGCTTAGAACTAAGTGGATAAACATCTCCAAAGAATCTAACTTTGGCAAAATCCTGGATTAAATAAAGTCTGTCTCTGGCCATACAATTTTTAAGGCCCTTTTCCTTAAATAAACTACTTATAATGAGCTCCTAATGCTGTCCCAGGCAAACGTATTTTAGGTGGCTATATTTCAGTGTAAGCAGTTTCAAGAATAAATCTCTAACACTTATTTAGTACTTACGATGTGCCAAGAACTCTGCTAAACTGTTGTCCATTTGATTTTCACAGCAACCCACCTGGTCCGTCAATTCATTACTTCTCTGGCCTCGCTTCCTTATACACTTTCACTTAGTTTACCTCTGTTCCAGCACATTTGGCTTCTCCTGAATTATAGAATACACAGCCTGCTTGTGGCCTTAGCACTTCTAGTATTTTCTCTGCCTAAGATGTTCCTTTACCTACATGGCTAGCTCCACACTTACTCAGGGTTTAGCCCTGCTCTCACTGTTTCTCACTGTATAAAATGCTGCCCCCTCCCCCTGGACATACTTCCTTCCTCCTCACCCTACTCTGTTTTACAGCCTACTACTAAATTAAGTATGATTTTTTTTATAGATACACATTTTTATGTGTTTATCCTTTGTTATCTCACACACTTGAAGAAAAATACCAAAAAAGTTGAGACTGATTCATTATTTTCTTTTATATGCCCAGCCAAGAAGAGAAACGTGAGATGTACTAAGCATACCCTAAGTAATATTGACTGAATAAATTAATAACTCTCTGAAGTGCCCACTGTTGTGGTTCCCATTGTACAAATGAGAAAATCCAGCTGTCGAGGAGAGGTTAGCTTTTGCGAAGTTCACACAGCAAATGTTTTGGAGCTCAGGTCTGATGTCAAAATTCCTGTTTTTAATTACTCCTATCTCTCAGACTGGCTGTGAGTTGACCTCTCATCCTGAAGACAATAAGCAGTGCTTAAATGGGCCAAGAAGATGTTTCTCATGCTTACAGAGAAAAGTATGAGAGAAGGTCAGGTAATTTTCCCAATGGTTGCAATATATTCATTTCTGTTGTTAATATATCTGCTCATAGTCCTTAAAACATCAATTTACTTTAAAATATTTCAACACGTATATGTAGTCTGTAATTACGTGGCATCCAGGTTAAACTCTAAGCCAGGTGCTGACGACAGTCTAATCAAAGACGCACGTTCAGTTTTGGGTGACTGATTTGTATCAGAAAGCTCACGGTCCAGAGGCAGCCACCTTAAGATGCTCTGTTACTAGCAAGTCCAGCTACATTTGATATTTACTGACTTGCACAGTAAATGTAAAAACTATCTTTTGCAGGGAAATAGTAGCAATTTTTTGGCATTATGAACATTAGTTATGAATATTATTGAGAATGTTAAAAGTATCAGTATGTGGATTGGAGAACATATTTTAAAGATTCTCCACCCAGGATATGAAAATCTGCGGCAGACCTCTAACATGAACTCTTAGGATTGCCCTTCCAGGCTAAATCCTTGGGAGTTCCTTGACCACCCTGGACTATGGAAGCTCCTGGTCTCCTGACGCTGTCTGTAACGGCTTTAGAATCCAGCTTCTGAACTACTGTCACATTTAACTCAGTTAAACTTTTCATGAAAGGTAGGAGTGTACAGAAATGGAAATGCCTCAAGCTTACAGACTACGTAATATATAATGTTTTTATTTGCATGCTAATAAATACTCAGTGAATAAATGTCTGTATTCTGCCAAGATTTGGTCTGAGACTAGCTTTTCTTATAAACTCATAGGAAAGCTGCGAACCTAGCCAACTCTCATCAAACTCAAAATGTTTCTAGTGGTTATTATTATCTACCAAAAAGTACTTAACAGTTATGCATGACAAAAAAGATTTATGCCAATTAAAAGTGGCTTGACATACTCACTACAACACATATGTCAAAGAATGTCCCAAATCCTAAAAAATTTCCATGGATTTCTGAGGTCTTGAGGTTGTAAAGAAATTACAAAAGAAGCTTATTATGTCTACTCATTACTTTTTTTTGAAATCTGAGAGGTTTTTTTTTTGTTATTGTTCTTGTTATTTTATTAACTATTTTTGAATAAAATAAAATAATAATAAAATAGTGAAAAAAATTCAGAATAGGTCATCTATAAAACAGGGTATTTGGGGGCATTCTTTTCATTACTTCACACCAGATCATTTATAAAATAGGACAAATGACAATAAAATAAAAGTCTATCATAATCAACCAGGATCTGCTCTAGGACAACATCCTACTATTGAATTTTCTGAAATTCTTGGACATTGCTCTTTTAATACCTCCAAGTTTTTGCACTGTGAACTCACAAAGAAAAAAATAATAGTTTACAACCTAAAATCTAACTTACTTTTAGCAACATATTATACAAACCAGTGTTATTGTTGTTAACTGTCATACAGCCGGCCCCTGACTCATGGTGACCACATGGCCAGCAGAATGAAATGCTGTCTAGTCCTGCTCCATCCCCACAACTGGTTGTTGATAGGATCTTTGTGATCCATAAGGTTTTCATTGCCTGGTTTTCATAAGTAGATCACCAGGCCTTTCTTCCTGCTCTTTCTTAGTCTGGAAGCTCCACTAAAACCTGGCCAACATCATAGCATGACAACACCCCAACCACCACTGACAATGACTGCTAGCTGAGCACGAGGTGCATTGGATGAGAATTGGACATGGTCCCCCCTTGGAAGGCAAGAATTCTACCATTATACCATGTAGCTATATTTAAAGGAATTTAGTTTTAATTATTGCATTACTCAAAACTATAAAATTTGCTCAGTTGTGAAAATAAAACTATTATCTACCTTTTAATGTTAACAGGAAATAAAAAGTTACTCAAGTAATGATCATTACTTTTTTGTTTTAATGCAACGTCTACAAGGCCATCTTCGATTTTGTTTTTAACTCTTTATCCAAAGAAGAATAAGAAAAAACAATTTAGAAACAGTCGTAGAAGGATTCTTACCTTTTCTCTAATGTGTGACACTTTCATGAATGCCACTTTTTTTGACAGAAAGAGTTTCACTGTTTCCTCAATAGCAAAACAAGCAATTAATTTTGGAAACTGAACAAATTTGAAGCTAGATTGATTTAATTTTAGGCTTTCTTCTTTCTCTTCTTCAAATACTTGAAGTATCTTTTGGATAATGCTCAATTAATCTTTTCAACTATTAAAATTTGTTCCAAAATTTTATATGGCTAGATAGACACAATGATCTGACCACTGGAACTTTCTGGATTTTTTTCTCTGTGTGTGTGCGTGTGTTTTTAATAGATGTTGACTTGTCAGGATTTCCTGACCACATGGTTGAGATAATGTACTCCACATTGTTTAGGAAAGTGTAAAATGTAAGCAATATTCATATATCAAGTAAAAAATGCACAGCCCTTTCTTTTTAAGAGCTCAGGCTGTTAACCAAAAAGTCAGCAGTTCAAATTCGCCAATTGCTCCTTGGAAACCCTAAGAGGCTGTTCTGCTCTGTCCTATAGGGTTGCTGTGAACTAGAATTGACTTGGGAGTAACAGGTTTTGGTTTTTATCAGTCCCAAAATAAATAGAGTAAGATATTAAGAATATAAAAGATATTAAGAATATAAAAACTAATGAAACTGAATTCCTCATCTAAGTATCTAAAAATAAACAGTGTGTTATGGGATCATATCATGATCCCCGTCACAGAGTTAATCCAAAACGAAAATAAGAACCCATAAGAAAGCACCTGTATATACGGATTGGGCAGATGAAACAGAGGGTTAAAAAAATAAACCTCAAAAAATATTTATTGCGTTTACTTGGGAAACATTTATACATTTCATATTCAGATGTAACATTATCTTCTCGACACCTACATAATCTTTAAAGCAAAGGAGGTGACAGAAGTGACAATAAATTAAAAGTTTTTTTTTTTTTTTTCCTCCCCCTTTCTTTTCAAACTTAACTACTTAGCAAAGGTTTCACTTAGAGCATCCAGCAGTATTACCTAAGGAAATCAATTTCTCCAGTGTGTTTGCTTAGGCTCTTTAGAGCGTGCCGGTTAATAAAAGTTGTGATTGCCCTAGCTCAGTGTTTCATTATATAAAGGCCTCTTTACCCATTCCTTTGGGTCAGCTTTATAATGATGAAGTGAGCTTTTTCTTAGAAGCTCTATTGTCAAGTGGAACGGGGTTAATTTAGATTATATGAAAAGAAGCAGGTACTAGTAAAATGGGATGTAAAATGCTTAATGGAATTCAGAAATGGAGTCAGGCTATAGAAGAAAAAGAAGAGAGATTGAGAAAAACAAAATTAAAAGAGACTGGTAGATGATTCATTCTGCCTTTTGGGGCAAGGTGCCATGCATTCAAGTAAATTACTCCAACACATACCGGAAGAAGTTTCTCTGATATGTTCTTCTTCTTAGTACTTCTAAATCTTAAGCTTTATTTTACAGTACACTTTCAAAAAAGCCCAAAGCAAACTAGGATTCTACAATCCTACACTTCTTAAATCATTGTTGTATCTGAAGTGGAGATGAAGATGCTAATAAATATATTTAATCACAATGAATCAAAATTGAATATATATTCAAAGATTTGCTGGATATTTTTCCTTAAGTAGTTTTTTTCTTCTTCTTTTAGTCTTTTTGAAAAAAATAATGAATTTTAAAGCAACTCTAAAAATTAACACACTTCTGATAGAGTATGAGTAGGGTTAATTTGGTTCTAATTTAAAAGATATGCCTATTTATGCATTAGAGTCAGGAGATAAGTAAAAGTACATTTATATTGCCAGTGATAGCAGTTCAAATTATGCAAATGATGACAAAAACATACTGGCAACTGACAGTAAAGGAGGAAGCAATGAAATGTTGGACACAAACTTGCAGCTGAGAATAAACCTACTCATTAGAGGTTAACAGACCCTGGCAGCTGCATCCACAGGTTTCTTTGTCAGCTCTGAGAAGCTCTTCAGCACCCCTGCTGGGTTGATGTGCATGATAAGAACCATAAAGTAAATATAAACTCTTGTGTTTAGAATACATACATAGAGCCCTAAGAATCAATGAGTCAAAGTATTTACTAGGTGGAAAATGCCTTAGATAGCATCTGGCTGGCTAAGAAACTCAGCTAGATGAAGTGATTGAACCACAGTCAGACATCTATTTATGCCTGAGTGTAGATAACAAGGATGCCCTTATGAGCCCTGGCTAGGCATTCTTTTCCCCTTGTCATACTGCTCTTAGGAATGATGAACATGTGTATGATATTTATTAGCAAGTTGGAGATAGAGATATACATAAGAACTTAGACAGAGGGGGCATGGACATTATATAAATGTTATGTTTCTTTTTTTTTCTGCAAAACTGAAATAGTTCTGATCACATGTACATATTAATTCATGTATGGACAACATCTGTGGAAAGTGATGATGGAGAAGCTCAATATCATCAGTCAGAACAAGGCCAGGGGCAGGCTGTAGAACATACCATCAATTGCTCATATGCAAGTTCAAGTTGAAGCTGAAAAAAACTAAAACAAGTCCATGAAAGCCAAAGTAGGACACTGGGTATGCTACATGAATTTAGAGACCATCTCAAGAATAGACGAAGACCAGATGAATTGTGGGATGACATCTAGGCCATCATACATAAAGAAAGCAAAGGTCATTAAAAACACAGGGAAGAAAGAAACGACCAAATGGATGTCAGAAGAGACTCTGAAACTTGCTCTTGAACATAGAGTAGCTAAGGTGACTGGAAGAAACGGTGAAGTAAAACACTCAATAGATTTCAAAGGGTGGCTCAAGAAGACAAAGTAAGGTGTTATAATGACATCTGCAAAGACCTGGAGTTGGAAAACCAAAAGGGAAGAACAAGCTCAGCATTTCTCAAGCTGAAACAACTGAAGAAAAAATTCTAGCCTAGATTTGCAATATTGAAGGATTCTACAGAGGAAAATATTGAATAATTTAGGAAGCATCAAAAGAAGATGGAAGGACTACACACTAACTGTACCAGAAAGAGTTGGCCAACACTCAAACTATTTCAGGAGGTAGCATATGATCAAGAACTGATGGTACTGATGGAAAAAGTCCAAGCTGCACTGAAGTCATTAGCAAAAAACAAGGTTCCAGGAACTGACTGAATACCAATCGAGATGTTTCAACAAATGAATGCAGTGCTAGAGGAGCTCACTTGTCTATGCCAAGAAATTTGGAAGACAACCTCCTGGCCAACAGACTGAAAGAGATCCATATATGTTCCTATTTCAAAGAAAAGTGATCCAGCAGAATGTGGAAATTACCAAACCATATCATCGACAGCACACACAAGATAAAATATCACTTCTTTCCCTTGGAACCTGTAAGTAATGATCTAATTTGATAAATTATAAAATGATCTAATACAAAAAAAAAAAAAAATACAAAGACAATATTAAATGAATAGTAGTTCGTTTTACTATATGAAAGAGGCAATTGTTTTGAACTTTCTTTTGGTTAAGTGCTCCTTCCAAATAACAGTGTTATCAGTTTTCAGCTGTTCAGCTTTGTGTTGTCCAGAAGTGTGTTTATTTTTCAACTTAGTAAAGTGTGGCCAATTTCCAAAACATTGCCTGGTTCCTTTGCTACAGAGAATGGCAGGACTTAATTAATCACAGTCTCTTTCTTTCTATCACTCATGATTTCATCCATCCATCCAAACATACGTCTCCATTCATAAGTAACTAATCATACATGCATTCATACATGTCTATCACTCTCCTTCTATATTACAGAATAGATATTTTATTTTGTACACTAAAAAAGATTTTAATTTCAAATTAAATGCTAGTTTCCTTCTATGACAAAATATTCAAAATGAAATTCGAAGTCATTTTCTGTCTTGAGGAAATCACTATCCAAATTTATACCATTACATTAAAGATGGAATGTGTTTTCTTAGATATAGTCCCACATTGCAATAAATACATTAGAGCCTCTCAAAGAGTTTTATTTTTAAGATAGCTTATAATGATATTTTTCTTTGGAGTTGAACCAGCTTTCCTCTTTGCTTAATTTTAAAAAAGAGCTAAAGCGTGTCCGAGAGTCAACAAATTTACAGGCTGAAATTTTATAACTTCTTCTCTTTCTCTGTTAGCATTATTCCCATACTTATTCCAATTTTTAGAAACTTATTTTTATGGATTGAATTGTATCCCCCAAAAATATATGTTGCAAATTCTAACCTCTATAACTGTACTTTGAATCCCATTTTGGAATGAGTTATCTTTGCTCTGTTAGTGATACAGTACTGTTGTAGTTGTTGTTGTTAGGTGCCCTTAAGTAGGTTCCAACTCACAGCGACCTTGTGTACAACAGAACAACACTGCCCGGTAGTGTGCCTTCCTTACAATTCTTGCTATATTTGAGGCCATTGTTGCAGTTACTGTATCAATCTATCTAGTTGACAGGTTTCCTCTTTTTCGCTGACCCTCTATTTTACCAAGTATTATCTCCTTCTCCAGGGACTGGTCCCTCCTAAAAACTTGTCCCAAGTGCTTGAGACAAAGTGTAGGGTGTGTCTTAAATCAATCTCTTTTGAGATATGAGATTAAACAGTCAAGTGAGTAGAGATGGAGGAAGAGAGATATCAAGTCACATGAAGATCATCCAGGAGCAGAAGCTCAAAAAAGACAAAGACTGTCCTCCGGAGCCAACAGAGACAGAGAATGCTTTCCCCTAGAGCCAGCATTCTAGATTCAGACTTCTAGCCTCTTAAATTGTGAGAAAATAAATGTTTGTTAAAGCCACCCGTTTGTGGTATTTCTGTTATAGCAGCATTAGATAACTAAGACACTTATATAATTGTTATTTCACTTATATCTACTGAATCAATTCTTCCAAGTAGGTTGCATTAACCCTTTACAATAAAAGATAGCAAAAATAGGTATTCCGTACGCTCTTTCACTTTCTTCTAAAAAGATATGCAAGATACTATTTTCAGGGCATAAAACTTACACATCTAAAAGGAAAGAATGTATTACCACTGTTCTGCAGATTATTTTGACAGTTTACTTGGTCTGATTTTCCAAGTCTCTAAGAGGATACAAAACCCACTGCCATCGAGTAGAATAGCAGTCCTTTTTGGATCTTTCTGGTAACTGTCAAATAGGCTACCTATTTCTCTGTTTGGTTCAGAGTTATGGGTAACTAATTGTCAGCCTGTAAGTTAATATCAGTATTTGGAAAGCAGTTTATACTGTTTCCACTGACAACATTCATAAAACTTAGCTAAATATTTTCAATAAAAGACAAGAACATATTTTACCAGGATTTCACTTGAAATTTAAAATATAAAGATGAAATATGCTAATACACCTACCCTCACTCATCAACGATCTCATTGTCAGGCATTTCACATTTACACAATAATAAAAAGTCTACTATTTTACTATTTTGGGCATTAACAATATACATCTGCCAGTAACCAAATCTAAGTCGCAAGGCAAGACTAACACTGGCCATGATGGTTAAAGTTATGCATCAACTTGGCTGGACCACGATTCTCAGTAGTTGTTTGGCTGTTGTAATGATGTAGTCATCCTCCATTATGTGGTCATTATCTGCTTTCTCATAATGCTTGTTTTCACATAATGACCCGGTCTTTGGAAAAAAACCATGTCAGTAAGTGAGGAGTGGGTGTAGTCTACTCATCTCTTTCTAACTTTGTTTTGTGTTGTTTCATATATACGAAACAACTAGCATGGTTTGCAAATTCACCTTTATCTCTTTCTTTCACGCCTCTAAATATTTTGATGCTTGAAGAATAGCAAATTGTTCAAGAACAATAACAATACAACCTGATGTAACTAATTATTATTTAAAATTTCTGCTTAACTCCAACCATCACATCTACAACATACTAGTAGAAAAATTACAAAATAAGTAAATAAACAAAAAAAGTGAAAAGAAAGACACTTCTTTAAGGACATTTCCGGGAAAATAGGACACATTATCCATTTTCTAGATTTTACACATACACACATATAGGTTACTGGAAATATATGTTATTTTAGACATTCAATTGTCTAGCTAGAAATGATTGTTATGATAAAGAAAGTAAGAACACATAAATGGGTAGACAACAGGCAGCTGCAGCCACAATAACCCATTCTGAAGAGGGTCTCAGTTTCTTGAATTATTTATTTCAATGGTAAATTTAGTCTTACTGGCACTGACCACACCCAGGAGCCCTGGTAGGACAGTGGTTAAGACCATATCCAGTCCTAATAAAATGTCTTTATTTAATGACATTACATTTTACAACATCTTAAACAAAGCAAATCGATGTTTCTTGCTGTCAAATGCAATGTGCTCTGTTTTATGATAGCATTATTTAGTAACTTGCTGATTTAATTCACTTCATTAAGCAGAATCCTTGTACTCTAAAACAGTTTGACTTCACTTTATATGACTTAACCTGACTCAGGAGAATCACCTTTCTCCATATCCCTCAACTTTCTGCCATTAGGAAACTTCATGATGAATGAAAATATCAATTTGTTAAGTGCTATCTTACAAAGAAAAAGAGTACCTAAGTTTTAGTGGCCAATCATCATAGCAGGTTGTCAGTTTAATTATAACGGAATATTTTAGAAGATTTTTCCATGGTACTTAACCTAAAAGTCTCTTTAGCATTACTTTAGACATTACCACCTACTAAAATGTGTTTTAATTAAATGTCTCTGCTGAGGATGTCACTTGCCTAAAGCACAAAAGATCTATTTAAACTTAATATTTGAAAAAAATGTTTAGAATTATTTTTCCATGAAAATATTCCTTAAAAAAAAAAAAAATAGGCAATGGTCCTCACGGGTTCATTATGTTTCTAGTCAAACAGTGGATTATGTTTATATTTCATCAAATACATAATTTTTTGAAATATAATCTTTCCAAATGAACTATGTCTTACAATCAATAACATGATATTATGATATTGAACTGGCAACTTTTTTCTATAAAACAGCACAAATCTTAAAATTGCTGGGACTTTGAATTCTCGTTCATGAATTTGTATCTACAGGGTAACTATGAGTCGAAATCGACTCTATGGCAATTAGGTTGGATGGGTTGCAGCCTTTAAAGGAACTCACGTGGTTCAGTGGTTAAGAACTCGGCTGCTAACCAAAACTCCTTTTACCATTTTCTCCATTTTTTTTTTTCAAAGGTAGCATATTACAGATATTCTTTTTCATTTTCCTTATTGTACGTAATATGTTGTAGAAATCATCCCACATTAGTTCATAGAAATCATCCCACATCAGTTCATAGAAATCTTACTGATTTTTTGGTCCATTTATTTGTTTATTTAGAGCTGCGAAGTATTTTCAACCTCTCTTTTTATTTCTAATATATTTTCTACAAAAAAAATATTCTTTTTTTGTTGAGTGACCAATTATGTTGTTTGTACACAGTGAACCTTTTTCCTTCCTATCATCTATGTCTTATTTTTTTCTTTGCCATACAGAGCCATTTACAACCTACAGTAAAATGTTACATAGAAACCATGCATATTTTTCATGTTCAAAAGAACCGAGCACCCTTTGATGGATACTAAGTTTAATCTCGTATGGGTAAAAAGGTTAATGCATAGTGGGTATGACAAGGAAGGAAGGGTGCCTAGGAGCCTACAGAATGTAACAGTGGCAGAAGGAAAGAAAATACCTTCCCCAACAAATTCAGGGTGCTTCATAGCTCTTTTTCATTATTCATCATACTGCATTCCAGATTTTACCTCCATATTCTATCAAAACTGATCTTGCCATGATAACTGCTGAGCATGTTTCAGTCACACTACTTCAAATTGCTGGGACGTTAAATACTTCCACAAGACCGTACTCTCCTGACTTTCTTCCTATCTATTTTGCTGTTCTTTTTTGTCTGTTTTGCATTTCTTCCTCTTTGTCCTAACCTCTAACCATGGCAGGTCCTCATGAATCAGTTATGTACCCTCTTCTATTCTTACTCTCTATCATCTCCCAAAGGATCTCTGCAATCCTATGGCTTTAACTATATCTTAGTTGTGCATAATGTCCAAATACATAAACCAAGACCTGTCCTCATCTCTGACCTTTCAACCCTTACATTCAACTTTCTACTTTAAAATTCCTTATTTACCATATTTTTACTCAAATAACACTCACTTTCTGTGTTTGTTTGCCAGCCACGCCCTCCCCCACAAGGTATTTTTGCGAGCATGCTATGCTAATTTTTTTTTTTTTTTTTACAGCAACTTTGGAAGAGTATTGGCATGGTGGCACTTGTGAGGTTACCTCATGGGGGTAGAGGGTGATTGGCAAACCAACTCAGAACATACCCATTATTTGCATAAAATACAGTATTTCACATTAATCTTATAATTCTAAATTTGAAATCTTGACATCTTTCCACCCTATCTTTACTTTTCATACCCAAATTTCCTCCAATCTTTCCTTAAGGACAAATTACACATTTATCTGGCTCATTAGCCATATATCTGGCCACATGTCTCCCTCACCCCATAGACAAGATCAGTTAATTCTAATTCAGGTCTAATTAATCTTTTAACTTCTTTTCCTTTCCATCTCTCCTATCCATGGTACCATCTCTTGCAAGTCTATAATAATGGACAAGATTTCTCTCCTTGAGTTCACTCTTAACACCCTCCAAATATTCTCTTCATATATATAATCTGTTAAAACTCCAATCATATCACAGCTCTGCTAAAAACTGTTCAATTATTTTTCATTAACATGAGTAAAAAAAAAAAAAAATGGAAATCTCTTAGGATACTGTGTGTGTGTTTGGCCTTGACTAGCTCTCCAACCTTATCATATGCCACTAAGCCTTCCCTCACCACACCCTAGGTATATTTAAATACCTCTGTCTTCTTCCCTGGAAACCCTGGTGGCATAGTGGTTAAGTGCTACGGCTGCTAACCAAAGGGTTGGCAGTTCAAATCCACCAGGCACTCCTTGGAAACTCTATGGGGCAGTTCTACTCTGTCCTATAGGGTCGCTATGAGTCAGAATCAACTCGATGGCACTGGGTTTGGTCTGGTTTTTGGTATCTTCTTTTAATATTCCAAAATACTGTTTTGTTCTTCTTTTTCCCTGGAATACTGTTCCTAGCCATTATCCATCTGTTGAATTCCTATTCATGTATAGGTTCACATTTCAGTTATCATACTCTTAAAGAGGACATTCCCAGTCAAATTAATTTCATTCAATAACATCATTGTTCTCTATCATAGAGCACAGTGATTTTAAACAACTTTCGTCTAATATAGTTGTTCCTAAGAGCATTTATATGCAAGTGTGTGTGTGTATAGGTTGTTTAGGCATTATTTTCTGATTTTAAAAAAAAAAAAAACATGGAGCACAATTATATTTAAGCATACATTCTGTACTGAGAGGATACTTGCCGCTTTTCTTTTCCTTTAGGTTACAGTTAAGCCTTTTAGCTCATGGTTAAGTGCTTGAATACTAACCGAAAGATCAAGGCTTTGATCCCACCTGTGGCTCCGTGGGAAAAAGACCTGAGGATCTGCTTCCTATGGGGAAGTCCTACTCTCTTACTTGGGGTCCCTATGAGTTGAAATCGACTTGACATCGCCTAACAACAATGACATGACGTGATTAGGTGGGATGGGGAGATCAGAAGCAGAGAACTCTAAAGTACCTTGAGCTCCTGCCACTAATCTTACGGCTAAAATATGTTACTACTTGAATAAGTATGCCATTTATACATTCATATTCCTATGACTGTTATAATTATCTGTTTTTCTTTAATTTTTCGAATTCTACACAGAATTATGTGTGAGACAGGGATAAGTAAAGGGCTTACATGAGGGACAATGTGGCATAGTGGAAAGGCCACTGGTTTTAAATGAGAGAATTTCTCACTCTGATGTTTCTTAGAAGCAGGAAAATTACCTCACCTCTTCAATTATCAGTAACTTTGCAAAATAATAACTATTAATTATAACTACATATGAAGCCCTGGTGGCACAGTGGTTAAGTGTTCGACTGCTAACCGAAAGTTCTGCACTTCAAATCCACCAGGCACTCTTTGGAAACCCTATGGGGCAGTTCTACTCTGCCCTATACAGTCACTATGAGTCAGAATTGACTTGGTGGCAGTGGGTTTGTTTTTTTTGTTGTTTTATAACTACATATATATATATATATATATATATGTATTCAATAAACAATTTTGCAAATAACGTAATGCTTAAGTATGTAGAACACCTAGGATGGAGTGTGGAGTCTAGAAGATATTCAGTAAAGTGTAATATTAAAATATATAAGAAATTAACATTAAACTACACTTTTCATACTTTGAAAATTTTTAAAGAACTATTCCTTTTTTTTTTTTATTCCTTAGTGTACATATATATGTGTGTGTATATATATAAAAAATGAGTATATATATAAAATGAGTTGCCTGACCAAACTTGCTGATTCAAGAATCTTTCCTGTCAAACCAATTTTGCTTCTTATGGCTGCATTTATCTTTCAAGACAATTTGGATTTGAAAAGCTTTTAAAACCTGGAAATCAGTCTACTTTCTTTCAGATTCTTTTCAAGCCAAGTGTCACTTGTTAAGTTAGGGAAAAATCTCTCAGCTTCTACATAGAGTCTTTTGAAATTTTACCAACAATAGGTTTCATTTATTTTTTAAAACATCTTGTCAATTCTTCTTACTTAAATATTTTGAACATTTTCTATGTGTTTCCTCTATAAATTAATGATTGCTTTTACAAGTGGAAATTGGTACTACAAGAAGAAAACCTTCCAAAATGCATTTCTAAGTTTGATGGAGTTTTATAATACTTTCAGATTAATGGAAGATGTATCTGCCAAGCTGAAATACCTTCAAATACCACTTCATACTGCGAAGTGTTTAAAAAATAAGGGTGGGTCATTTATTACCTTCAACTAGTAAAATGCGGATTGCATTTCTGCCGTATCTGCTGGGATTTCTGACTTCTTTGGTATATCATTGTGTACAATAAGAACGCACAGTTAAGGAAAGAGAAAACTTGAGATGAATGAAAATCAAGTGTTCATTCAGCCCAGAAGATAACTAAATTCAGCTTTCATAAGAATGGAATCTAGAAAACTCCTGGTTTAGCAAAGTTAAATGTTAATTAATTTAAGTTTAGTTTACAGTAAAGCACATTCAAAAAATCTTTATTAAGGCCTCAGTACTTACAGGTAGAGAGGACTTCACATTAGAATTCTGGTAAGTAGTTTCAGGTACTAAGTAGTTAGCAACCACATTATAAATATAAGCAATACAAAGGAAATTTCCGTTTAGGAAAATAATTAGTTAACTCTTACCATAAAAAAAAAAAAAAAAAAAAAATCTGATCTACTGCCTGGTTGGTGTCTGTTTTTAAATGCAAATGAAAACACAAATTTAAAACAAACTATTCCCTACAAAAAACAAGTCGAAGAGCAACTATAAAAATAGAAAAAAAAAATTTCTGGAACCTATTTGCTTTTATTTGTTTCTAGATTGCCAATTATTCTTGTGATATTAATGAACTAAAAACATAAAGAAATTCATTAATATATGTAACACTTGTCCATTTCATGTTTACCATTTTTACTGTTTCACCCTCAGGATTTATTTTATAGTTTTTTTCAGTAAATAGAACCTGTCACAATATTATATGCTTCAGTGAAGTTTTCCCCAAAAGAAGCATGGCAAAAGTAGTGGAGAAACTTTGCTCTCTTTCCCTTTAGAGAAGTTCCCATGAGTGATGCCCTAGGGGCTTTATTGGGTGTTTGTCCAGTGTAGAGTTGCCAGATTTAGCAAATAATCTAGAAGATGCCCAACTAAATTTGAACAATTTAATATAAACAACAATTTAACATTTAGCATAAGTATGTTCCATGCAAAGCTTGGGGCATGTTTATATTAATAAAATACTAGTTTATCTGAAATTCAAATTTAACTCATTCTGTATTTTATCTGACAAATATCATCCAGTCTTACTAAATTCTCAGTCTGTTAAAATGCCTTCCAGCTTTCAGATGAACCTGCTTCTTTCATTTTTTTACTGACATTCCAAGGTAGAGGAATAGGACATTCTTCTAACATGCAAGCAAACACAAATCCTGGAGTACGTTTTAAATTTTAGATGACAATAAATACAATGAGGTCATTAGGCTTATGTTCGACTTTTGCCTTATCGTTATCTTACTATTACCAAGCATCGATTTGTAAGGCACATAGTATTTAACGCTGACTCATAATCTTTATCATATAAGTTTTATGTTTTGCCTTGGGAGAAATTCTTAAATTAGAATACAGTTTATTTCATACTTGACTTTGGTTACCTTCTAATTGTATGCTTTCTCTCTTAATGGGGTAGAAATTTTACCAGTAGAAAAACATAAATGAAATTATAATGCAGTGTTAGACTTTAGTACTGTGGAAATTGTGGGGCATGTCAAAATTGTGTTTGCTTTGTTTTTTCGTGCTTTCCTTAGCCTTTTACTTAATCAGGCGCCTAAGATTTCAAGATATAATATATTTGCTATTGGGGAAAAATTACACAATAGATAATCATTGTTGTTCCTGTTATCTATCATTGTTGCTGTTGTTCCTGATGTAGGAAGGATACAATTTTCTTCATGATTTCCATTGATGTTATATTAAGTCATCTTTATTGAATCTCATGGAAGACTACACTGGGGGCAAGGTGATTCCTGGTGATGACACCTGTCTAGCTCTCCTTTTCTTCCAAAATGATCCAGTCAACATTAATCAATTTCCTTTGCCTTTAATTTAATTTTTATATTGCTATTTTATGCAGGCTAGTAAAATAGGCATCTCTCTAGAGAAATAAAAGACAAAATGGTACAAAACAAATAGTATTTTCAGGTTGCATGAACTTAAAAATTTATAGAAATTAAAAGTTCAGTGCATCAAAGTTGCAACATAATTAGTCATTCTAGGTACTATTTTTAACTATTTTTCGAGTATAGTACACATATTGAAAAGTGTACCAATCACAAGTATGCAGTTCAATAAATTATCGTAAACCAATAGTTCACCAAGAAATAAGTTGTTGAAGTTTTTAATGAATGAGTGTTGAATTTTATCAAGTGTATTTTATGTGTTTTATAACATGAGCTTGATTTTTCTCTTTTATTCTGTTAATACATTTAAAAGACCAGTATCTTCCTTTTCAGTGGATTTGTTTGCTTATGTTGTAAAGTATTTGTATTATATTGGTGTTATTTATTTATTTTTTTAATTGAATGTCTGGTAAGCCCCACTAGTAAAGCCATTTGAGTCTGGAATTATCTTCATGGAAAAGCATCGTTGAGTTTTAAGATATCTTTATATATTCAGGATACAATTCCTTTAACAGATGAATGGTTTGCAAGTATCTTCTCCCGTAATCTGGTTGTTTTTCATTTATGCAATGGTATACTTTGAAGCAAAAAAGTTGTATATTTTTTTCAATATTTATTTTTGATAAAGGTAAGAAGAAAGTGAAGGAGCCCTGGTGGCACAATGGTTATGCACTTAGCTGCTAATGAAAAGATCCCTTGTTTGAACCCAAAAGCAGAGCCAAAGGAGAAAAGGCTTGACGAACTGCCCCTGTAAAGATTACAGCCTAGGAAGCCCTAAAGGCTTGACGAACTGCCCCTGTAAAGATTACAGCCTAGGAAGCGCTAAAGGCTTGACGAACTGCCCCTGTAAAGATTACAGCCTAGGAAGCCCTAAAGGCTTGACGAACTGCCCCTGTAAAGATTACAGCCTGGGAAGCCCTGTGGAGCAGTTCTATTCTGTCCTATAGGGTTGCCATGAGTCAGATTCTACTCGAGAGCACACAACAAGGGGAAGATAATAATAAAGATGAGCAAATATTAATGAAATATAAACAACTATATTAAAGACCACCTCAGTCAAAAGTGGTTCTTTGAAAATAAAGAAGGAAAGTAAAAATAATACCAAGAATGAAAAAGTAGGCATTTCTGCAGATCTTACAAATAATAAAAATTTTGTACAATATTTAAAACACATTTGCATTTTGAAAATTTTGATGAACAGCACTAATTACCAGAAAAAGAAATGTAACTAAGACAAACTTATCATAGCAGAATTAGGAAATATGGATAAGTCTACTTGCATGTGGGAAATTACCCTGATGCAGTCGTTCCCTCTGATAACAATAACATACAAGCCATTCCAAATGTCTGAGCATACCAGCTTACTGATGCTCACAAATTAAAATGTGCAACTTATTAGATTTTGGTTCAATTTACTATTTTTTTTCCTTAAATTTGGAGGCTAGACCTTAGCTACATGATTTCATCTGTTTTCTTTTGGCTAGTTTTTGACTGGTTATTTTTTATTACTGATTTTTCTCTCTGTTATCTCAGGAGTTACATATTATTTACTATTCTTTTACTAAAATTCTTTTAACAGATAATTATGATCTTACAAGTTTCCTTCTTTTTTGAAATGGAAATATTAATGATTACTTTTACGTATCTTCAGATAGTACAAGCACTGTAGAATATTTTAACTTCTTTTATGCTCCTCTCTAATCGTATTATTTTATGTAATTAAAATTATATGTAGTTTTAACCACACCAGATATTATTAACATTTTTAGTACATCCTCATTCAATGTAACCCATTACAGCTGAGTTGTTTTGACTCAGGGAGACGTCATGTATTACAGAGTAGAACAGCTCCATAGGGTTTTCTTGGCTGTCATCTTAACGGAAGCAGATTGCTAAGTTTTCTGCTAATTTGGTTCAAACCACCTATCTTTAAGTTGGTAGGAGAGTGCAAGCAGTTTGTACCATGTAGGGAACCATGTTTATTTATTTATTTATTTATAATTTTATTTATTGTTGTTGCTGCTGTTATTGAAAATAGACACAGCAAAACATTCACCAAGCCAACAGTTTCTGCATGTACAATTTAGTGACACTGATTGCCATCTTTGAGCCGTGCAATATTTCTCACCCTACTTTTCTGAATTGTTCCTCCCTTAATAGCATAAACTTGCTGCCTTCTAAGGTTCCTACCTAATATTTTGATTTGTTGTTGTCAGTTTAATTCCATATAGATAATTCTTAAAAGAACATAATACTCAAGGCAGACATTTTTTACTTGTGAAATGTAAACTATTCCTTCATTTTAAGAAGACTTCAGGGCTGATCCAGCCTCTATTGCTCCAGAAAGTCTGGAGTCCATGAGAATTTGAAATTCTGTTCTGCATTTCACCCTTTTGAATAGGATTTTTCTACGAATCTTTCATCAAAATATGCAGTAATGGTATCTGGGCACCATTCAATTCTTCTGGTCTCGTGGCAAAGGAGCTTTTGTTCACAAAGGCAATTTCATAATGACACTATTTCCTCCTCTTCCTAGCTCTCCTTCTTCCTCTGTTGCTCCAGGCCAATAGAAATCAATTGAAGTGCCTTGGGTGGCTGCTTGAAAGCTTTTTAAGAACCCAAGAACTATGCAACAAACTAGGAGAGACCTGCATTTATTATACATAAAAATAGCCACATACAATCTATTATGTTGAGCTTTATTCTTTTCTAAAATTGTGTTGTTCTGGGAATGTCTTTCTTTTGCGTGAAGAACATCCCTTAGTATTTCTTCTAGTGTAAGTTTTTAAGTGTTAAATCTTCTCAGGTTTCATCTCCTGAGAATGTATTAGTTATACAGTATACTTTAAGGTTATTTTCATTGGGTATTGAATTCTAGGTTGGCAGTTTTTTTTGTTTGTTTGTTTTCCCCAGCATGTTAAAGATTTTTCTTTTGTCTTTTGGCCTCTCTTAATTCTGTTGAGAATCAGTTGTCAGTCTTATTATCATTCCTTTGAAATTGATGTCTCCCCAAACCTACCTACTGCTTTAGCTGATTTTTAAGATTCTCTGTATAATTTAGGTTTATGCATATTGATACCTGAGTGTGACATTCTATTTATTCTGCTTAGGACTCAAAAAGACTTCTAAATTTGTTTCTTGATGTCTTTTGAAAGGAAAAATTTCAGACATTGTCTCCTTGAATATTGACCCATTCAGTCTTTTACTTATAGATTCCCACTGTATGATTTGTATAGCTTGTAATGTACCCTCTATGTCTCTTTTACTTTTGCATTTCCTTCATTTACATTTTTCTGTGCATTACTCTATATAATTTTTTCTGATCTATTTTCCAGGCCACAAATTCTCCCTCAGATGCTGCTAATCTGCCATTTAACACACCCACTGAGTTCTTAATTTCTGTATTCTACTTATGATTTTAATTTCCTTTCCCTTTTGTTTCTTCTTCTTTTTTTAGTTTGTTTTCAATTTTCTGCCAAATCACATTTGCAATTTATAATTTTTTTTAATTAAATTGTTCATGTTTGATAGACATTATATTTCTATCATGACTATATTAGTAGGTCTACTAGTTTTTTATTGCTTCTTCATTTTTATAAAATTTGTGCCTTGTTTTCTTACCTGATAATGTTTGGTTATGTGTATATGAAAAATTTTTGCTGTAACTTGGTATTTTGAATAATTCTTTCTTCTGAGATTATTTATAATCATGAATATTATTTTGGATGACTGTTTATAATTAGGTCCTAAATTTCAGCAAAATATAATAGTAAAATAATTTAGTAGACACTGAAGAATGAAGGCCAAAATTCTGTGTTTATTTCCACCTTGTGAATATCTTCCATGCAGTTGCAAGATATAAGCTTCTCTTTAGGTTCTTTTGCTTAAAATAAAGACACTGTATTTGATAACTTAACCTTTCTTGAGTTCTGTTTTTGAAATGAAGGAAAAAATATAAGTCTCTATACTGGGTTGAATTATTTTCCAATAAAATGTATGCCCAAATCCTCCCCCCACCAGTACCTGTAAATGCTACCTTACCTGGAAATAGGGTCTTTTCAGTTGTAATTAAGTCAAGGATCCAAGATAAGATCACTCGGGACTACTGTCCTTATTAGAAGAGGAGTGGACCAGAGATGCTGGGGATCATGCAATGTGAAGGCCCATGTGAAAACTGAAGCATATTTGGGGTCCTGCAGCCCCAAGCCAAGGAATACCTCAAGTCACAAGAAGTTGGAAGAGGCGAGGAAGGATTCACTTTTAGATTATCCAGAGGAAGAATGACCCTGCTAACACCTTGATTTCAACTCCAAGCCTTCAGGACTAAGAGAATAAATTTCAGTTGCTTTAAGCCATGAAGTTTATGGTAATTTATTATGACAACCTTACCCACAAAATCCATTGCCATCGAGTCAATTCTGATTCATAGTGACCTTATAATGAATAAGCCCTGAATAGCTATAAAATTTAGTAGTTTTGTTCTAATAACCTTTGTTGTTGTTGTTAGCTGTCATCAAGTCTTTTTTGATTCATGGCAACCCAATGTGTACAGAGTAGAACTGCTCGATAGCATTTTCAAGGCTATAATATTTTGGAAGCTATGATCATTAAGGCTGTGCGTCAACTTAACTGGATCACGATTCTCAGTGATTTGTCAGTTATGAAGTAGTTTAGCAGTCATGTAATCAACTTCACAATGAGATCTACTAAGAGTAGCCAATCAGTTGAAAGGGAGTTTCCTTCGGGGTGTGGCCTGTATCCAATATATGTGGATTATCTGGCAAAGCTTTCTAGCTTTTTCTGTTCCAGATCCTGCATTTGGCTCATCAGCATCTGACCTCCAATTCTTGGGACCTGGGCCAGCAACCTGTTGTCTGAACTACGGATCTTAGGTTCGTCAGCCTCTGCAGCTACATGAGCCTGATGTCTGATCCATAGACTTGAGACTTGCCAGCCTCTACAACTGCTGATCTATTTACTTGAAATAAATCTCTCTCTCTATATACACAAGAATATATATATATATATATATATATATATATATACGCTTCACTGGTTTTGATTCTCTAGAGAATCTCAGCCTAAGATAGAAGCAAATCATCAGGCCTGCCTTCCAAGGGGTCTCTGAGTAAGTCAAACCACCAAGCTTAGTCCAACGGTCAAGCACTTAATTATTTGTGCTGCCCAGGAACCTCTAATTATTCCTAGTTCCTTCAAAATAATATGCCTTATATCCATACCATCCTCTTCTCATTCACCCTGGCTCAGGAAACAGTCACATGTCTGGAGTATTTTTGTAACATCTGGCTGTTCTCGTTGCTTCTAATTTCAAACAGCTTTATTCTATCCTACATTTAATTTACTTTGAAATACCTATTAACATGCTATTCTTTTACTCTCATCATTCCCTTTCTTTCATATCACTACAGATTAATGTGCATAAGGATTTTTGGACCAGTAAAGTCTCCAACAATCCTTCCGCCACTAGCTTGCAAAAACTCTTTGCTCCAGGATGTATGATGAGCTCAAACACTAGGGAATACTCATTGTGACTTCAAATAACTTATTAATGCTATTTTCCTGATTTTTACACTTTTGGAAATTAATTCATGCTTTAATATGACCGTTAATTAAAATTTTCCTAGATTACAATATAAATACTTGTAAATTCACCATCTGAAATCATGTTGATCTAAAATCAACCAGCAGCTCAGTTACTACTTAATAGTTGTTACTTTTTGTACATGTTTGGACATATCGACTCTCCAATGGTATTAAGATGTAGGAGAACTAGATTTTACATTAAATTACTTCTACTCTTCAGTATTTAGCTCACTGTTACGTACATATTAGCTATACAATGCAGTAAGTGTAAGTAAATACTGGACAAATTGTGTCTCAGAAAAGTAAGCTTTCCTAGTCATCATTCTTTTAAAATCACCATTTAGACTCTTACCATTTAGATATTTTGACTGGTCTTAAGGTTTTACTGGTTCTTTTTATTTTATTTCCAAGTTTGCGAATATAAAACCTTCCACATTCTCTCCTATCCCAACATTCTAATAAGCTGATCTTGTTGATGCATCTTTGTTGAAAGTAAATCTCCAAAAACCGTAAAAGGTACGCCTTTTTACATTTAGAAATAAGTATATTATGCTATTAATCATGCTTTTGTTTCTTCAGATAATATATCTCTGAGCACTTCAGAAATTAACTCAAGCCTTAGCATGCTACCGCTAATTGAAATCTTCATAGATTATAATGCAGATACTTACATGCTCATCATCTGAAATCATGTTGATCTAAAACCAGCCTGAAGCTCAGTTACTGCTTAATAGATAATTGTTATTGCTTAGCATGCTTCTCTGTTGACAGTAATTGAACTTAAGAAATCATTCTTTAATTCCACGTCCAAACTCCAAAGCACATCATATTGATTAATTTTTTTTTTTTTTTAATGTATGGTTCATCTATGAAAGTGAAAATTTCTTTTTATAAGGTGACTATTTTCCTGCTACTGACTAGGTTAAATTAAATTTATGACAAGCAGTCCTGAATTAATAGCACTGAATAGAAAACAGAAAAAAAAAATTACATTTACCACTATAAAGTAAGTTAACTCTTTTGAAAACTATAAATCAGCTGGGTTAAACTTATTTCAAAGTAGACTTAGTAAAATAATTTCATACTAATAATTAAGATACTTGAATGAAAGTAGTAAGAGTTTTATGCTTTAATGAGTTATGATTTACAGCTGTGTAATATTGGACAGCCAGTGTAAAATCAATTCCCATTCACAACTGAAAATAAACCCCAATCATGATAAGCAAAATAAATAAAACATCAAAAAAAACTATGTAATTTTTAGAAGAGATATAAAGGCTTTTGTCTCCAATTATATTTAGGACTTAATTAGAAAATATTGTATTATTGTTGTTATGTGACATTGACTCAATTCTGACTCATAGAGACCCTATGTATAACAGAATGAAACACTGCCCAGCCCTGCACCATCCTCGCAATCGTTGTTATGCTTAAGCCCATTGTTGCAGCCACCATATAAATCCATCTCATTGAAGGACTTTCTCATTTTCACTGACCCTCTACTTTACCCAGTGTGATGTCCTTCTCCAGGGATTGATCCCTCCTGAACACATGTCCAAAGTATGTGAGATGTAATCTCACCATCCTTGCTTCTAAGGAGCATTCTGGTTGTACTTCTTCCAACAGATTTGTTCGTTCTCTTGTTAGTCCATGGTATATTCAATATTCTTCCCTAACACCATGATTCAAAGGTGTCAATTCTTCTTTGTACAGCTTTCCCATGCATAACAGGTGATTGACAACACCATGGCTTAGCTCAGGCACACCTTAATCTTCAAGGCGATGTCTTTGCTTTTCAATATTTTAAAGAGGTCTTTTGCAGCATATTTGCCCAATGCAAAGAGTCTTTTGATTTCTTGGCTGCTACTTCCATGGGCATTGATTGTGGATCCAAGTAAAATGAAATCCTTGACAACTTCAATCTTTTCTCCATTAGCATGATGTGACTCATTGGTTCAGTTGTGAGGATTTTTGTTTTCTTTATGTTGAGGTGTAATCCATTCTGAAGGCTGTGGTCCTTGATCTTCATCAGTAAGGGGTTCAAGTCCTCTTCACTTTCAGCAAGCCAGGTCGTGTCACCTGAATAACATAGGTTGTTAATGAATCTTCCTCCAATCCTGATGCCCGTTCTTCTCCATATAGCCCAGGTTCTCAAATTGAAAGTTATGGCTGCTAACCAAAAGTAGGCAGTTCAAATTCACCAGGAGCTACTTGAAAACCCTATGAAGTAGTTCAGCTTTGTCCTATAGGGTTGTTATGAGTGGAAATTGACTTGACGGCAATGGGTAGAAAATGTTGGCCACTTTAAAAATAGACCAGTTAATTTATCTGATGCATTTATTAGAAACAACACAATATGCTCTATTCTCTTCCACGTAAAACTTCTGTCTCCATGGAATAATCCCCAGGTGGGAAGAAGAAAATTATAATTGCTTCCAATTATTAATTTACTTTTCATGTCAGGTAATTAAATCTCTGCAAGTTATTCTTTATCCTCACTTCACAGTTGAAGGTAGATATTCGGAGAGTTTAATAAGTTTTCAAGTACACTCACCTACTCATTGGCTCAACCAATATCTGGACCATGTATCTTATTCTAAATTCAATGTTTTTCATTTACTTTTCTACTGGGGAATAATGTGAAAGGCATTTAAGAAAATCTACCTCTATAGTTTCTTTTGGAGTTTCATTCAGGGGAAAGAGCATCAGAGTCAAACTGACCTAGTTAATCTGGATTTAAAAAAAAAAAAAAAGAATCTTCTAGTGCTATCATAATAAAAAAAATTTGTCTTATAGTGAGTAATTTAAAAAAAATTCTGATCTCCATTATTCATGTTAAACCCTAGGCGCATACTTTTTTTTTTTAATGTACAATTTAGTGGTTTTTAGAGTTGCACAATCATTACCACAGTCAATTTTAGAACATTTTCATTGCACCCCACACACACAAAAAAAACCCATACCCATTAGCCGTCACTCCCCATTACCCAACCCTCCATTCCGAGCCCCTGGCAGCTGCTAATCTCCTTTCTGTTTCTATGTTGTTGGTAGTTGCTGTTCAGTTGCCTCTGACTCATGGTAACCTAATGTATAACATCACAAACCATTGCCCAGTCCTGCACCATCATTTTGATCACGGGTATGTTTGAGTTCACTGTTGCAACTATTGCATCAGTTCATTTGCTCTAAAATTTTGCCTATTCTGCACATTTCATATAAATAGAATCATAGATTATGTGGACTTTTGTGACTAGCTTCCTTCCCTTAGCATAATGTTTTCAAGGTTCACCCATGTCATAGCACGGTACTTTGTAGTAAGTACTTCATTTTGTTTATCCATTCATCAGTTGATGGGCATTTAGATTGTTTTCACTTTTTGGCTACTGTGACTAATGCTGCTATGAACAGCCGGGATAGAAGTTTTTGTATGGACATGTTGCATTTTTCTGTGTATAAAATGTAAATTAAGACAGTAAATTATTTTTTCTCTTTCACATGCTTGTTTGCTTCACTACTGTTTTTCTCTCTTCTCGCCCATCTCACACTTCCAAAAATAATTTTCCTTGACAATGTAGTTGCAGAAGAGTAACCACATCAATGAAATTTTACTCAGCGGGGATTCCCTGGGTGGTGTGAACAGTTAGGCCCTAGGCTGCTAACTAAAAGGTTGGAGGCTTAAGTCAGCCCAGAGGTGGCTTGGAAGAAAGGCACGGCAATCCACTTCTCAAAAATCGGCCGTTGAAAACCCCATGGAGCACAGCTCTACTCTGACACACACGGGGGCTGCCAGGGATTGGAATCCACTCGAAGGCAACTGTTTTCTAAGCACATACTTTTGAAAAAGGCCGTCATGTTTCTATAAATTCATTGTGACTCTAGTGGTTTTCTTTTGACCTATTTTAAAGGCCCTATGAAGATTTTATTTGCGTTTTTAAAATCTTGGCAAATCTTTGTTGTTTTTTAAAGCTTCTTAATGTAATAATATACCCTAGAATACTGATGCATCTGATTATCTGTTTGATAAACGCAAGTTTATTTCCTCATGTTTCTTATATTTAGGAATTATCTTTACTTTTATTTAGTGACTCAATACTCATGAATCTGTATAAAAAATAATTTTAGACTAGCTCTTCTATCGGGGTCCAAGAATTAAGCAGTGCTTCTTCTCCTAAATGGATAGCTGCTAAAGAAAATAAATAATAATAACAATAAAACTTAAAGCTTTTACAAAATTGTTTCCTACCAAAAGGTCAGCATTTCAAATCCACCAGCCACTCCTTGGAAACTTTATGGGGCACTTCTACACTGTCCTCTAGAGTCTCTATGGGTCGGAATTGACTCAACAGCAATGGTTTTTTATGGGTGCCAACTATAAAATATTCATTTTTTCGCCAAAATATTAACCAAAGTTGTTAAGAATCCAGATAACTTTCTAATGTTTAAAATTAAAACATTTACAAATTTTCATTTGAGAGAATATTATTTAACAGATCTATTTTTTGTTGTTGTTGTTGTTTGTTTCATTTATTGTGAAAAGTTAGCTCTAGATTCAACTCAATATATGTGACCAAGGAATGAGCATCTAAACCTGAGGATACAGACAAAAATATTTCAACATCCAGAGAAAGAGATAAACAGCAGCAAATTTGGCCCCATATATACTCTTAGGAACTTTTAATCTCAATGTCATTTTTTATTACAACTTCTTTATATATTAACTTAAACCTTAATTTTCATTTCATGAGATTTATTTTAATTCATTTTTCTTAATCATAAAAAGCCATGAATAGAAAATCCATCAAAATGGATATTCAATAAGAATACATATATATACATAAAAAGTAAAATAAAAAAAATAATGTGCAAAGGAACTCAAAAGTGAGTGTAGCTAGCTGTACATGTAAATACTGAGAATGTCACAGTACCACAGATGGAAATTGTTTTGGGGAGATTTGTGAGATCACCAATAATATCTTCCTTCCCTTGGGATTTCAGAATTGCTACAAACCAGTGACTTGTGTGTATCTTCAATCTGTCCTAACTCCTCATGAGGAGAAAAGTTGTACATGTTTAAAGGGATCAAGAAATTTAGTTTTAGCTCATAGATCTGTGGATCACAGAATGCCCAGACCTAATGGAGAAGGTTTTATGTCACCCAGAAATTCTAGGTTCTTGCTGGATGCAGTGATTTGAATAAAACTTTCATTGTCAACATGAGGATTAGGCAAATTGTATCACTGAGAAGAAAAAGAAATTAGGTATCAGCAGTAAATGTCATTACTTTCTATATATTTACCAATCTGACTGGTAAGGACTGTCCATTGCTGCCTTAATTTGCATTTTCCTAACTACTAGTGAAGCTAATTTTCTTTTCTTATTTATTGGCTCAGGGACCCCAGTGGCACAGTGGTTAAGAGCTATGGTTGCTAACCACAAGGCTGGCAGTTCAAATCCATCAGCCTTCCCTTGAAAACCCTATGGTGCAGTTCCACTCTGTCCTATAAGTCAGTATTGACTGACTGCAATGGGTTATTTGTTGGCTAGAGCCCTGGTGTGCAATGGTTAACACTCAGCTTCTAATTGAAAGGTTGGCAGTTTGAACCCACCAGCAAATCCTTGTGAGAAAGACCTGGTGATCTGCTTCCTTGGGGATTGCAGCCTACAAAACCCTAGAGGGCAGTTCTGTTCTGTATTCCATGCTACCTAACAAGAATAACAACATTTATTGGCTATTTGAACTTGTTGTTTTACAAATTATTTTTCATATTTTTACTGGTTATATTTATTTCTTATCACTTGGTAAGATTGGTTGCCTCTTTATAGAGTTTTACTGTTTATATAACCATTCCCCTGACAAGTATAAAAAATAAATTTTTAATATACTGTATTTATTGTTTTTAATGGTATTTTTTCGTACACAATGTTAAATTTTTTATGCAAATAGGCCTTTTTTTTTTTCAACTTCTTTGGTATAGATTTTAAAGTGTAAGTTAAAAAAAAAAGCTGACCCAGTAACTAGATTTCACATGTGGTCTCCTAATTTTTTCTTATACTGTTTGTTCATTATGAATAGCCTTTCGGAAATATAATTTGATATATTTTATGAGTTAGAGGCCACATTAATTATTTTCAATGTTAATGGCCATATATACCAAGAATATTTTTATCATTTTCCTTAAGAATTGAAATTAACCCCATGAGTATGGCCCCTGGACACCCTTTTAACTCAGTACTGAAGTCACTCCTGAGGTTCACCCTTCAGCCAAAGATTAGACAGCCCATAAAACAAACAATAGTACACATAGCTCAACCATGTATACATGGCCAAAAGGGCACACGAGCCCAGAGGCAAAGACAAGAAGGCAGGAGGAGACAGGAAAGCTGGATGAATGGAAGTGGAGAATTCAAGGTTGAGAAGGGGAGAATGCTGACAAGTCACAGGGTTGGCAACCAATGTTACAAAATATTATGTGTATAAATTGTTTTATGAGAAACTAATTTGCTCTGTAAACCCCTATCTAAAGCATAATAATAATAATAAAATTTAAATAAATTTTCAACAACCATAAAAAAAAAGAAAACCCAATTGCTAGAAAAAGAAATGATGTTTGATAAAGCAGAGAGCTAGTGAAAATGAGGAAAACTCTCAATGAGATGGATTGACACAAAAGCCACAATTATGGATTGAAACATACCAAGAACCATGAGGATGGCACAGGACTGGGCAACGTTACATGTAAGATTACCGTGACCAGGAGCCGCTTTGACAGCAGCTAGTGACAGCATGTGTGAGGTGGAACACTGTATACTGACATGCTACTGTGTATCTCCTCCTTACTCTGCATTCGCTGACATCGTGTTGATAACTTGAAAAATGCTGTTGTTAGAGAATTATACCATGGAAATCGGCAAATGTTACAAATTTGTGCTGGATTCATTTTTTGTTGACTGTCTAAACTTAAGAAAGATATGGATAAAGCGTAAATAATGCAGATTAAACTTGAAAGTGTTTCATGTTACATTTGAATAGCAGAAAAGTTGAGAAAATATTCTCCCAGGATTTGAAAACTGATATTTAATTCAACAAAAAAGTCACTCATGGTATTAGCATGAGTGAAATTCTAACATAAAAAAAATTTAAAAAGTAAAGCTTCATAATGCATTGGCTGTCAAATATGGTCAGTTATCAGAAATATCTGAAAATATAAAAAGAATAAAATTTATAGAGCAGGTTTTTTTTCTATATTAAAATTCTAGTGAATAATTTCAAGAATCTCAAATTAAAAAAAAAAAAGCCTCAATTTAATCTGATTATTGGAACTCCTGTTTTAGTGGACAATACAGTAATGGAAGGATAGAGATCGTAATATGCCAAGAACTTTTAGACTCTGAGGCTTTCCTCAGTGTCCAAGCGTAACTGCCATTGTAGGGACATCAGCAAAGGGAAAACGAACTCAGGCCATATAGGGACAGGCACCATGGCATTTTCAAATAGCAAATAAGTGGCAGGAAACACTAGCTGCAAAAAAAGGTAGTAAAACTTTGTGTTTTACTCTGTCCTATAGGGTTGCTATGAGTCAAAATCGACTCAACGGCAATAGGTTTTTGGGTTTTTGAATTGCCATTGAGCCAATTTCCACGAATAGCAACCCTATAGAACAGAATGGTACTGCTATTTTACTTTATGAAAGCAGACTTCCACATCTTTCTCCTGCCGAGCATCTGGTGGGTTGGAACCACTGACCTTCCTGTTTATATATGTACATATTCATACATACATATATGTGCATAAATTCATATATATTCTTGCCATAAGCTGCTTAGGTAAACATATACAACCAAAAGAAAAAATACAGTGCAAGACATCTGATACACTCTATTGGTTCAGAGGAAGAATTGCTTATCAACTCCTTAGTGAGAAGCAGAGGCGACTAAATGAGTTAAATCCTTTTATGTGTCTTATAATACTTACATGTGCAAGTTTACTGTCGAAGAATGGAACTTAACGCCTTGGCCTTGTATGAGTACAACATAAGAGACAGAGTTGATACTCTGAATTCAAAGAAAGGAAATATCACTATAGTTTCTAAGCTTCAAAGGGGACTTGAGTTTAAAAGAAGAGAATCGTGGCTACATGACCAAAAGTTTGGATATTAGGATTATAAAGCACTTTTAGAAAACACAGATTAGATTGTCCTCAACAGCTATCAAGGTTTAATATAATAACTCAGCAAAATTCTTTGTTTTGATTTGTCTCCAGCATTCGGAAAGTTTCGTGTGGGATTATTTGGTTCTCAGGGTGAATAGAGACTGTGGTGAGTCTTACCAGAGTTGACACCGGATACCTGGGTCTAATCAGGGCATCCTGTTACCAAAGGGATAGAATAAGGCTGGGTCAGTATTTCAGTGTGAGCAATTTACTAGCCTGGCAGGGACAGCTACAGAAGGAATGGTGGAAGAAAATAGATGCTTTGATTAAGGTCTTTACATAAAGACCTTTTCTTCTCTTTATTGAGGGGCTAAAAACTTTTTTGTTTTATAATGCCTGAGTGGGCTCTGTGCCTGGGAGAGTAACATTGACATCTAATTGAAGAGTTGCATGTGCTGGTGGGAGTGAGGACTCAGCTAGAAACTATCAACCTAGAAACCAACTAGAAAGTAGCATTAAATATATAATTAAGTCACGATTAAAGAGCCCTGGTGGTACAGTAGTTAGGTGCTAGGCTGCTAACCTAAAGGTTGGCTGTTCGAAACTACCAGACCCTTTTCAGGAGAAAGATGTGGCAGTCAGCTTCCATAAAAATTACAGCCTTGGAAGTCCTATGGGCCAGTTCTATTCTGTCCTACTGAGCCACAGTGAGTATGAATCCATTTGAAGGCAATGGATTTGTTTTGGTTTGAAGTCACTCTTAAGGCATTTGTAAGACATATCAATTCAGTGCTGATAAATTTATAATGTTTTCCAGATGAGGCTCCCACTCCTACTCAAAGATGGAAGTAATCTACCCATTTTCTGTTTTTGCTGAGGTAGTGGAAATACCGTGAGATTTAAGCTAAAACAAATCTGGATTTGATTCAGGCTTCCTCTACTTAGCAACTGTATGATATTCAATCATGCATAATTCATTGCAATAATGTATTCAGACCAGAAAACACTAATTGTTTACTATGTGTCAAACACTGTGAAATTGGTGAAGATACAGCAGTTTAGTGATTCCTTCTAACATTATTTATTAGGTGCCCATTCTGTACTCAGAACCGTTCAAGGCTCTGGCAATAAAGCCATTTATTTACAAGGCAGTCTTCCCTTGTGCTGCTTCTCTATCAAGGGATTACCAGCACATTACAGAAAAGAGAGCCATAATTATTAATAGAGTCATAAAAACATAAGTATTGTTTATGAAAATCAGAGATAAGACTATAAGATACTTTCTTATTTTCCAAATAAGAAAAGGTAAAACAAATCAATTTTTCCTTTTTGAATAAAGGTAGATGACACAGTCAAAAGAATATGTCTAATACATGTAAACTGATTTATTGCTCAAACATACTTAAAAATAGCATTCTATAAAGTAAGGCTTTTAATATAAAGTTATGGCTTTTTTCTGCTCATATATTATCAAGCAATTATCTTAAACTCTTCATGGGCAGTCTTGGCATGACTGCCTAGCCATCACAGCGGCCCCTTTATGAGTCATCTAGCACACTTTTCCAAAGCATATCATCTAAGTATTCTGAAATACAGCATTTTAAAAAATTCTCTATGATGTTGTCACTGAAAATATTATTTCAAACCATCACATTAGCAAGACGCTTTTCTCTCTCCTTCTGTCTTTTTCCCAATTATTCTTGACGTATATGTTTTACTTCTATTATACCCTTTAAATGGGTCATTTTTGTTCATGTCCAACACTAGCGATTGGCAAGTCCTAATCTGGTGAGTAACTACTCATCTATCATAAATTTATATTTTTCACTTTCTTTAAACAAGGGAAACATGTTTCCCTCTTGTTTAAAGCAAGTTCTATAAAAGTATCCAAAATCAGAAATGATTAATTGTTTCAGAGAAATGTTTCTTCCTCAAACAATATTTAGTTTTTTGAAAGTAGTAATTGACTAAATCAGAAATTGGAAACGTTTCCAGTAAAATAAGAAATTCAAATATAAGATTTGAATGTAAGATGATGCCTTTTTTCTTGATTTTTGGAAAAAAATCTTATTGTATTATTTGAGTCTATATGTTACAAGCTGCTCAAACTTCTGAAGAACGACCACTTCAGTCTGCCATGCTTTACCGAGGTGGCAATGCTTGACTTAAATCTTTAAGAATAAATATGGGAAATCCAAGCTGGGAAAAATGTGTTCAGAGGCATGATTGAGTACAATCAGGTTACAAAACTACAAATAGCTTTGTGAGGATAGAGCATCAGGTTCCAGGGGAGGAGCCGCAGAAGAGAACTCAGGTTGGTCACCAGGAGTCAACTCAAAGAAGGCTCAGTGTTTCATGCAAAAAAGTAGCTTTTGCTTCATCCTCACACAATAGGGCATCCCTGATGGGTTTTAGACAAAGAAGTAACTTGATCAGCCCTAGCTGATGCCTGTAGAGGAGAGGGGTGATATTTAAAACTGGAGGCAGAGAATTAACTAGTAATAGTCCAGGTGAAAGATAATAAGGGGATGAAACCAGAGTTTGACAGGAGGGAGACAGGAGGAAGGGAAAACAGAGACCACGGATACTTAGGGTATTTCAGTAATACTTGATAATATTACAAGTATCTGAAGTAAGAGGGTTGAGGTAGATCTTGGAGGGGGATCTTTACCTCTACTGACTTCATTTTTGTTTTCTTTTTTCATATCATCTGTAAATTGTTAATATGAATGTTGATTTCATAAGGTTTCAGGAAACCTACCTAAGGCTGAGGCTGTGTGTGTTAAACACCTAGCAAAACACCTGGCAAACGGTAGTTATGCAAGAAATGTGAGTTGCCTAAAAGATTTTACCTTTATTAAAGCCCTTACAACAATTTCCTTTGTTTCATGGCCATTTGACACACTACCATCTCTCTCTATTACACTTTTAGAGGCTGACAGCAATAACCTGCATTTCCTGTGTTGTAATTTTTATCCATGGGGCCTGTGGGTTCCCTGGATAGCCTGTCAGGAGCAGCACAAAGAAATGAGACTCACACAGGAAGGGCAGGAAAAAAAAAAAAAATAGAATTTAGTACTCACAGATTCCAGACAGGAAAATATGTCATGCCTTGATGCTGGGTCACACAGGGGTTTAACCCAAGGAAAAAGGCAATATCAACCTGGAATTGTTGGAAAGAGCTTATGCACACCAAATAGGGTGCAGGTTAGGGCAATTACAAGCTAGCAATAGGTTCTTAAGGAGCCCTGGTGGCCCATTGGTTAAGTGCTCCACCAAAAGCTAGGTGGTACAAACCCACCAGCCTCTCTTAGGGAGAAAGGTATGGCAGTCTGTTTCCATGAAGACTACAGATTTGGAAACACTTTGGGGCAGTTCTACTGTGTCCTGTAGGGTCATTATGAGTCGGAATTGACTAGACAGTGATGGTTTTGTTGTTGTTGTTTAACAGGTTTTTTATGATGAGAAACTGTATAAGAAATGGCTGGGTCAGTTAGAGACCAGAATGATTGAAAGACATGGGGAGTGGGGAGGCGATAAAACAGGATTGGCCATGTCAGTAATAAGTGAAAGAGCAACTAAGAGGAATTAATGCATGGACAGGCAGCAAACTATTTAGGCCATAAACTGGCCTATTGCAGCATGTTTAATATGTAAAATGTATATACTGAATGAATGAATGTATTATGGATTACTATCCCAATGGAATGTATTTGAGCAAGGACAATTGGTAAGAGGTATCATAGCTGATGAAGTCCAACAGTCATTTCCCACTTCACTTTGATTGAACGTGGGGTTGGGCACATTATAAGGAACAGTGTGTTTCTGGACACAGCTCAAGTTCATCATGAACTTCATCTACAAGATGAAAATTGAGTTAGATATTTTTTGTAAAAAGGAAGTACCAAATGTCATTGGCAAAAAAATATTAAAATACCATATTAACACACCTTTGTGTGGTATTTTTTTAATTAGAATTCCATACTTGTACACAGCATTGTTGAAAACATAGATGTATACAGTCATTTCTAGGGCAATACTTGATACTATTAAAAGAAGCCCTGGTGGTACAGTGGTTAAGTGCTGGGCTGCTAACCAAAAGGTTGGTGGTTCAAACCCATTAGCTGCTCTTTGGGAGAAAGATGCGGCTGTCTGCTTCTGTAATGATTATAGCCTTGGAAACCCTATGGGGTAGTTATACTCTGTCCTATAGGGTCACTATGAATCAAAATCGACTCAATGGCAACAGGTTTTGGGACACATTATTAAAAGTTTTTCAAGTTATCAGAAAATATCATTCCATTGCCCTTCTCTTAAATTTTTACTATGATAAGGCAAATTTTTGAAACTTAGAAATCTGAGAATTACACTTCATAACTGTTAGTAGAAATGCTTGAATTACCAAAATATTCCCACTTTGTAATCTTGACAGATAACAGAGTTCATACTGTCAATATCATATTGAGACTACCTCTTCTTTTAGTACTAAATTTAGTGAATTTATTTTTTCTTCAATAAACATTTATAGGGCACCTATTCTGTGCCAGACACTGTGATGAATACTCTATAAACATTACCTCATCTAACCTCACAGCAACCTTATGAAGTACATAGAGTTTGTTTAACAGAAGCTGAGAGAGTTGTTAAGTAACGTGAATACTGGTCACAAAATTGCTAAGTAGAGAGATCTCCCTTGTTGCCCAGGTTTCTGCGTGTGCCTACCCCATATCCTGAGTCTAAATCATAGCGACCCTACAGGACAGAATAGAACTGCCCCACAGGGTTTCCAAGGAGCAGCTAGTGGATTCGAACTGCCAGTCTTTTGGTTAGCAGCCAAGCTCTTTACCACTTGCCCACCAGGACTCCAGCCTACACTCATAACCACCATTACATTTATTTATTCAGACTCTCAAAATTTAGAGGCAATTGTTCTCTATTTAACAGACAATACTGTGGGGAAAATTTTTGCAGTCTTTTTCCTTTTGAAGGAACGTGTAAAGAGAACTAGTGTATTTGTTGCATGTTAACTAGTATTTTTCTTCTTTCCCATTTTTCATTAGTCATGCTATTTTTCATGATTCACAAATTTCATAAATTTATCTGAGACAATTATATACCTAAACGGTTTTCTTATGATGTGACTGTCGTAAGCTTACCATGCCTTCTAATTTAAAGTTTTAAAAGTTTGTATAAATATACAAAGGTTTTTTTAAAATTAACTTAAATATTTTAACCCACTGAATTTTTATCTATGATCATTGCCTACTTTTAGAAATTGTTGTTTCAAAACCTCAGAAACGCTAACCGTCACAACTAATATTTGTCATATACTTTATTCCTACATCTGTCCCCACTTTCCATACCACAGGAAACAGTTGTCATAAACAAAGAAATCTAGTGACAATCAATGTTTTACTGATGTTCTGTGCTAGACATCAAGTGCCTGACATCTTTGAATATGACCTTGTAGTCTAGTCAAGCACTTTATTTTTACCTCAAGCAGAAAGATAAAAGTTGTACTAGGGGCAATCTAACTGGTCTGAGATTACTTTGTCTTCTTTTTGCTGAGTCAAATTTGGTTTTAATCATAGATGAATAATATAAGAACCCTACTTTAACTGGCTTCAGCTACCCTGTGACTGTAAAATGAGCTCCCTTTTGAGGCTCTTAAAGTTAACTAAGGCACTTTTTTTTTTTTAAGGCATATTCTAGAAGACAACAGTAAGTGAGTTTAGATGATATAGAGTTCTCTAAGACACAGTGGCATTTCCAAAGAAGTGACATTTGAAAATTGAAGAATATTATTAAATATCATTCATGCATCCAAAAAGCATGTATTAAAATTTGTTAATTAAGCTGCAGTTGAAGATAAGATACAGTGTCAGTCTTGTCGCTATTTTTATTTCCCTATGTATTTATTTTTGTTTATTGTCTCTCTCTTCTACTTGATTATATATCTCATGAATTCACGGACATTTTATTTGACTGGTTATTATATCTTCAAAGCCAAGAACCTACCGTGTCTAAGTGAATGAATAATGTCAGGAATAGCTTTTTTAGAAAGAGCAGCACAAAGCTGATTCCTATAAGGAAGAGGTTAAAGATGGCCCAAATGTGCCACTTTTCCAAACTGCTGTCCCACTCTATCATCTCTAACATCAACTACTCCTCCTCCCCTTAGTACTCTCCCTCTGTTAATTCACTGCAACGTCTCAGAGAACTTACAAACCATATCTCAAGGAAATGGTTCATGTAGTTTTGGAGGCTGACAAGTTCTAAATCCTTGGGTCGGGCATCAGGCTGGAGGTTTCTCCCTACCCACGTTGTTGCAGGGGTTGACAAACTCAAACTGGCAGGTCAGATGACAGGCTACTGGCTCTTGAGGCTGTAGAATCTAGCAAATCAGGTCAGATGATAGACTGCTGGCTCAAGCGATTATGGAAGATGGTGAATCCCAGACTTGGCAGGTCAGATGGCAGGCTGCTGGCTCAAGCTCCAAGACCCAAAGACCAGGTGATCATGAACCAGATTAGGGATCTACAGTGGGAGAGTGAGCTTTGCTAGAGCATTCATATATATGTTGGATACAGACCATACCCTCAAGGAAACTCCTCTTCCTTGAACAAGGTGGTGCAAGGGTGTGAATTCAATAAGGATGATAAGGATGGTGACTTGAGTCACATCCTCTAGTAAGGCAGTAACTCTAGATACATCCCACCCTAGTCCTGCCTCACTAACATAACAGACAACTCACTCTCAGATGGAACCATAAGCACAGTCATAGAGGATAGGATTCATACTACTTCACAATATAGAGGATAATTACATCAGATCACAAAACGGATGATAACCATACAATATTGAAAATCATTGCCTAGCAAAGTTGACATATAACCCCAACTATCATAGGTTCCATATACATTATTCGCATAGATTCACTCAATCATTGTGTGTGAGCCACAAAAACTATGGCTAGAAGGGCCATATAAAGTAATTCATTGCACCTCAGGCCACACCTGGCTCTTCTAGCCATTAGCCGTTTCATACTTGAAGGATTAACTTCCCTCTACAATCCTTTTGCCAATCCAAAACAATCATTAACAATTAGTCCTTCAAAAGGGCAAAAAACTCCTAAGGGTGAGGTTACTCAATTACCAGTCATTCAGGTCTACTACAAGCATTTATGTGATTTGGTCAGCTTCTCCAAAAGTTTATCTTGTCTTCACCCTTTTTGGCCTCTGATAAAATTTAACCAAGAGAAGATAATTTCCTTGCTCTAAGTCTCTCTGGAGGTATCAGCATGTTAGATATTCCCCACTGCATAACCCATTTATTCATTCTTTTACCTTTAGCTATTGTTTCTCCTTCCTTCCATTTGTCATTTATTTTTACCCAAATTTTCCACCTTGGGAAAGGACATCAGGTTCAGCTGCTGTGCCAGTCAAGATTGCTGGTAGAAACACCAGTCTAGCTGGTACTTCCTCCTCAGTTCATCCCCATTTATGTTGGTTAGGGTTACACAGGTACAACACTAGTGGGCTATCTTGCAATAGATATATGGCAATATGGCAGTATTCACTGTCAACTCCAATTTTGTCAGGTTGAGGGAAGACACAATCCATCCAGTCAAGTTCTTGGGAATTCTGGCACACATGTTTAGGGACCTAGCAAGTCTCTTGCTTAAGAATCACCCCTGCTTCCGGCACCCTCAGCTTCATCCTTGGTTCTGGAATCACAGCAACTGGCAGGAAAAAAGCAATTTTGGATGATGTGGGGAAGAACTATACAGTGGCACTAGCATTCTCCCCAATGTGCCTCTTCCCAGATCCCCCAGAGAAGTGTAGGAATCTGTCCAGTGGTGATCCTCCCTCTGTCCCCCTCATGTTGAGTGACAGCACACGCTCAGGAAGGCATGTGAGCCAGCACTTCATGCTTTCACCTCCCCGTTTTAGAAAACAAATGTTTCAATTGCCTAATTCCAATTCTCTGTTGAATCATTACCCTCAGGAACGTATGCAACACGGCCCATTGCTGCCTGTTGGCTGTAAAGTGTGTTCTTTGGTCTGATGAAATATAACTCGGTAGCCCAAATTGGTACAGTGTCTGTTGTTCTAATCCCTTAATGGTGATTTTAGCATTTGCATCTGTCACGGGGTATGCAAACCCCAGTCCAAAGAAAGAATCTATTCCTGTGAAGACACATTTGTAGCCACCCAGCGCCACCAGTGTCATTGGTCCAATATAATCCACATGCCAGCTCTGTCCAGGCCCTTCTTCCTGGGGAATCTGCCCCATAGCCATCTGCAACCTGTCTTTCTTGCTGGCAGACAGAGCAGATCTATCAGCAGAGGGTGCAAGAGGGATGTGTCTAGATTCAGCGCATCTCTGCATTGCTGCAACACCCCCACACCCCCATGTCTATTCATTTCATGGACCCAACTGGCCACCTGAAGTGAGCATACCAACGGGTCTACTTGCTGATTCCAATCACCAACTGATCCAGGAAGACGGTGCTTCTGATGGGCATTGACATATCCTACTCTAATAAAAAAAATCTCAGAGTGCTTGCCTTAAGTCCATGTCCCAAACAGGTGTCCTCTTAATAGTTCAATTTTCCATTGCCAATTTTTCTGACCATATAGCCAGGCCATTGGCCACTGCACATGAAGCTGTAAAAATCCAAACGTATTGGCTCTTACCATTGCTCAATTCTTCCATCATAGCTAGGAAGACAGCATGCAGCTCAGCCCATTGAGCTGACCTGTTCTTACCTTCTTCAATCAGGGTCTTTCCATTTGTAGGTCTCAATGTAGCAGCTTTCCACATCAAATATTGTCCATAAACCCTGAAACTCCATCTGTGAACCAAGTAGCCTTCTGCTGGTCAGCAGAAAATTGTTCATAGGACACTGTTCATGTAGAAATGGGTCCTGGCAGCTTCTCCAGTGGTTCCAGGGTAGGACCTATGGGAAGAAAGGCTACCTGCTCATGAATATGGTGATTGTCTCCCTCATCCCCCCAGTAGCATGTATGAACCATTTCCATTTTTTTATGGAACTATTTTGGCTATCACTTTCCTTATTAGAATGTTTCTCTTACATCACCAAAGACTTTATGGGTATTTCAGGTCTCATGATGATTTTATGCCCTTCTGTCATTGAAGCCGTCTCAATCAATGCCCAATAGCAGGTGAGTAATTGCATCTCAAATAGCATGTATCTTGCTGTAGCATCTAAAACTTTCTAGTCCAGAATCTTAGTGGTCGCCATTGGTTTTTGCCATAAGCTCCAGTCTGCATAAGCACATGTGGCAGACACTTCCAAAATCGTGTCGGAATGTGGATCATAAGGACCTAAAGGCAGAGAAAGTGAGACCATTTTCTGTAGTTCAGACATAGTCTGCCGTTGCTCTGGCCCCCATTTGAATGCAGTTTTCTTCTGAGTGGTTTTATAGATGGGAGCCAGCAATATTCTCCCATGTGGAATATGCATTCTCCAAAACCCAAATAGGCCTCCTGCTTCATCATGGATATATGTAGCAACAGCAGCTTATTCTTCATACTAAGGCATAGTTGGCGTTCAATGTTCTTGAATGTTTGAATGAGTTTTGGAGAATACGATTTGAAATCACCCTGTCATTATGGCTTGTCCTTCTTTACCACTATGTCAGCCTGTACCTTGGTATTGCAATAAAATTACAACTCCAAATGATAGAACTGTTCATTCATTGAAGAAGTATTAATTGCCAGTCTTCAGCCCTGGAAAAAAAAATGTCTATTACACTTGCTACGTAAATAATTACTATTTCATGTAGTAAAGGCTAATAGTAATTTAGAGGAGTGAAAGGGTAGTGAAAAATAAAAATAAAAAAGAAGTTCTCAAAATATCAATCCTAATTCAAAATGAATTACTTAGACTCTGAAAATGTAAAAACTCTGTATTTAAAATGAAGTGAATAATTATTTTTGTGTTTCACAAAGGCTGTTGTTTGCTTCTGAACATTATAACAGTAATATAACACAACGAATACAAGTAGCAGTGAGGTACCTGATATTTGAGGGCAAAAGAAGGCAGAGAAAAAAAGAAAAAGCAAAGTTTAACTTTCTTAAAGGAAGAAATTAGCTATTTCAGTTGTTGGGCAATGATTAAATTTGTACACCTCATTTAGTGGAGAAAGTTATTATCATTATGCTGAACTCAACATTTACTTTCCAGCTCTAATTAAATGTAAGTGAAAGCTATTTGTAAATTCATATCACCCATTAGTTCCAGTGCTATCCATTAGGTGAAGTTTTCCTGACTCTCTCAGTTGATAGAGGCCTTCCTTCTCCTATGTTCATATTGTACTTTGCACATAGCTCATTGTGATACTGCCATGTTTGTTTGGATACATTATTTTCAGGCACCATATATTGTACACACCAGTCCAGGGATCTAGAAGGTGACGGAGTCCAGAGGGACATATATGTCCCACATAACCCTACCTTCAGGATTCCAAGGTGACAAGTTTGTCCTGTATAATCCAACCCCAGAGTCCAAAGGGACATATGCGTCCCATATAACCCTACCTCCAGAGTCCAGAGGAATATATGTGCCCCATAAAATATATATCAATAACCCTAACAAAAGTTCAGAAATGCTCCTTGATTCAATGTGCCTTCCATTAATGAAAACACATGGTGTCCCCAAAAAAATCAAAGCAGAAAATAATTGGGTTGTGAAAGGGATATAACAGCTATAAAAACAAAGCAAATAGATCAAAAAAAAAATAAGCTACTCTGTGTTCAAAGAAGACTTACATCATAGTAGAAGCATAAGTAAAGTTGCAAAACTGTGAGTGAAAGGCTATAGCAGATACGAAATGCCAAAAACATACTGGAAGATGGAAAGGCATCCACCGATGAATACCTGATATAGCAGCTTAAACATATTTTTGTTGGATGGTTAATGCCAATGGCAATGGACCAGTTAAAATTATTGAAATCCAGAAAGACTCAGATATTTTGTTATAAGTTACCCTGAAGTCAAGAATACAGAACAAATGGAAAATATGTGTATTCATTGACAGTTTATGAAAGGAGGTATTATTTTTCATCTCAGACTCCAGAGTCAGATGTTTACTTTCTTCAACATAACAGAATATAGGAGGATTGAGTTTTAAGAAACAAAACAAAAGAGGTTCTGTACATAAGGGCAACAGGGAGAGATGGGGTACACGGGAATCTCATAACAAAAATAGAGGTAATAGATGAAAATCTGTACACTGAATTATAATACCAAAATTGCCTTTCCTGGCACAGCGCACAGACAAATTGACGCCACTATTGTGAACTTATGGGAAGAGAAGGGTCCCTGAGTGCTGCAAATGATTAACCTACTCAGTTGCTAACCAAAAGATTGGTGGTTCGAGTCCACTCAGGGACATCTCAGAAGAAAGGCTTGGTGGTCTACTTCTGAAAACCCTTGGAGCACAGTTCTACTCTGATGCACGTAGGGATGTCAGAAGTTAAAGTCAACTTGATGGCAACTGAGTGTGGGGGAAAAAAATTCTCTAAAAGAAAGCTGGCCAAGAAAAAGACATACATTCATGAACTGAAGTGATATGGCATAAGAGTAAAAGTCAATGCCCTATTTGCTAGCCAGAGCTGGCTTCATAGGTGTATGACTGGTGCAATTACACAGGACCCCATGCTTAGATGGATGTTGCACTCAGGTTAATGCCCTGTAACTGTAATCTTGAAATTATTAATAATTTCACTTACAAAATATTATTTTGCAACTGAAGTCCAATGAGACAATTGTACACATGCATGAGTGGAGGATAAATATGTGCAATATTTGTGGCTGTTGTTCCTTGTCACCCCATCAGTATATATCTTTTGTGATGTCCCAGGAGCACTGAATTCCAGGGGACCCATGATGCACAGTTCAGCAAGATTCTAAGTGAATACAAGATGTGACTGTTACAACTACCAGTGGAGAAAGTGAGGGTGCTGGCAGCCCCCCAAGAGGCATGCTTCTTGTTAGAACCAGAACTTACTTCAAATTCAGAAAGATGACAATTGCATTCTGAGAAACACAAACAACCAAGGGACTTGATCGTATTATTTCTTACTCATGATTTTCCAAACCACCACGTACACTGAAATGAATGGAAAGGGAAAGACAGCATCTTATAGTTTCATTCCCTTTCAGTCCTTCCTCACTCGTCAGTAAAGCAAAGATAATGTTGGTAGAATGTGCCCACATCAGGAAGTGAAATAGAAAGAGCTGAGTTAATTTTATGCAGTGTTTCACTTCTCTGATAAGAAAAAAGTACATATGATTGAGCTATGAAGTTGTGTAATTTCAGTGAGGCTGCATATGAGTTAAATGCTCTTACATTTAAATTTAAAACTGGTTTTGCATGATATAAAAATGAACAGCAAAATGTATGCTAATAACTTATTTTTTTTTTAATTTGAAGGGTGTTAAAAAAGCAAATTAAAATAAAAAATATTACAAGTTGAGAGACCACCAAAGAAGGAGAAAAGCTTTACATTTTATTACTTTTATATATGGCATTTTTTTCCCTGCTGTTTGGACCAGGAACCCCACATTTTCACATCCTGCGGGGCCCTGTAAATTATGTAGCCAACACTTGTTGAAAAATACAAATGAATAACGAGTACTGGAATTCTAAGTGCTTTCATTACATTTCTTAAGCCAGTGCTGTCTTCCTGAAATAATTTGGCTATAATTGTAAAAGCATACATAGGCTTGAAATACTAAAGGAGAAGCAGTAAAAGAATGTCTTGCCAAATGAGGTCACTGAGTCCTACAAAATCATAATTTTATCAGCACTTCATATTATTTTAGTTTTGATTTCATGAACATGGATGCTGTCATAAAAAAAAATGTGCTTGTTTGGAAAAGACAAATATGTAATTCTGTTATCTGAGCAATATAAAAACCAGCAGAAGGAAATGAAATTAACTTGAGAATTTGTAAGGCCATTGGTAGTGGCATAGGAACTCATGAAGTTTGGTTAGAACTGTTGTTGTGAATAGATTATTCAAAATAAATTTACAAGATTAATCTTTTTTGGAACTAATGCAATTTTTCTATGGCTTTTTGCTACCCCATGTGACTAATCACAGACAGATGAGCAGTAGAAAAATGTGCCTGTGTTTACAAGAAATCACATACGCTTAGACACCCTTCCATTATGTATGGAAAGTTATTCAGGGTTTTGACTAACTCTTCCAAAAAAAATGGGTGCTTACTCACGAACAAGTTTTGTCTCGTGTTGAATTCCTTTAGGAAAGGATTAAATGAATTGGAAAAAAAAAACATAGCCACAGGAAAGAATGTGAATGTACTGCAAAAAATAAAATAAGAGTGCTTCCTTGAAGAAAAATAAAAGGATCAGAAATGTCTTTTTATGTATTCTGTGATCTAGACAAAAGAAAAAGAATGCTGTTTTCTTAAAAAAAAAAAAAAATTCCACTGAGGATGAAACAAAGGGAAGAAATGTGAATGTGGTTTCTGTTCAGGCCCCGCTGAAGGGTCTTAGCAACTGCTTGTCCCTGAGCGTCGGAGCATCTTTAATTCTAAGTGGTTTGATCGAGAATAAAGACATGATCGTGTAGTATAAATTTTATTTCTGAAAATATTTAATAAAAATGAAGAAACATTAAAAAAAAAGTATGTAAAGTGTTCCAGGGAAATTATATGGCAAGGATCATACATACTCTTCCTAAGAAAATAACAGTTTCCCCATTTTCCATGTTTCTGGGGTTTAATTCAAAACTAAAGTAAAATATTGTCTGCCTGGTGGGCAAATGGAAAGTGTGACTAGACAAGGTACAGAAAGAAATGTTATTCAGTTTATGTAGAAGAAGCTGGTCATATGATTAAGCTTTTAGCAGATAAATTGTCTCATTTTCTTCTGTAAAATTTTATGTATATATGTGTGAAAAATATTTTTGTGCACTTATATTTATTTTTTTTAATAATATTTTATTGAGTTTTTGGTGAAAGTTTACACAGCAAGTTAGGTTCCCATTTCACAATTTTCATACAAATTGTTTGGTGACGTTAGTTACATTTATCACATTGTCAAAATTATCTTTAATTGTGTTTGTTTGATCCATTTCCAGTACTCCAGTTTCTCCTCGCCCTTATCTTTCCATATTTGCTTTTGAGTAATTGTGCTATTTTGGTCTCATACAGATGGTTTTAAAGTAGAATACTAATCTTACAGGTTATATATCTTTTATTTTGTGTGCCACTCTGCTATTTCATTAAAAAGTGATCTCAGGGGATAGGCTCGGTTCTAGGTTTAAAGAGTGTCTCAGGGCGATAGTCTCAAGGAGTTCTCTGTTCTTTACTTTTCCAGTTTGTCTAACCTTTTTTTTTTCTTGTTTTAAGAATTTGAGTTCTACTCTACAATTTTCTCCCTTTTTATCTGGGACCATCTCTTGTGACTTCAGTCAGAATGGTCAGTGGTGGTAGCCAGGTTCCATCTAGTTTTCTGGTCTTAGGGTGGATGAGGTCATGGCTCGTGTAGACTTGTTTCTTCTATGAGCTTTTAGTTACCTTCTTACTGTTTTTTTCCTGCCAAATAGAGACCGATACTTGTGCCTTAGATGGCTACTCACAAGCTTTTAAGACTTCGGAGACTACTCATTTCACTAGAATTTAGATCATGATTTTTGTGAACTATGTTATGCCATTTGACTGAGTTGTCCAATAAGACTGTGGTCCTAAGCTTTCAAACCCAGAAAACCAATCTTAGAAGGTGTTTGGGTATGTCTGTGAAGTGCCTGTATTTCTCTCTTAGAGAAATATATGTGCCTGCATCCACATATTTGTTTTTACACATACCTGTAGGTACTTCTATCTGTTCTCACCTATGTACACGTCTGTACATACCTGTATACCAATGTGCCTATACCCATCCTATGTGCTGAAACACTCGTTTTTGCTTTGGTTGTGCTGTTCTCACTACATTCACATTTTGTGCCACTTTTTCTATCACCAAAAATAACAAATCTCTATGATCTAAAGCATACTTTACTGTCCCCCCTCTTCTCTCCCTGGCAGTGGCCAATGAACATTGGTTTCTCTATACATCTATTCTTGTCCTCTGATAAAAATAGGATTATACAACTTATCCTTATGTGCTTGACTTATTTCACTTAACATTATGACCTCAGGTCTACCCATGTTACAATATGTTTTGTAGATTCTTCATTGTTCTTTACGGTTGTGTAGTGTTCCATTAAATGTATGCATCACATTTTGCTTATCTGCTTATCTGTTGATGGGCACTTTGGTTGTTTCCATTTTGTCCTATTGTATATAAAGCAGCAATTAACATAGGTGTGCATGTGTTTATTTGTGTCATTATTTTTAGAACTGTGGAGTATATATCTACCAGTGGGATGGCTGAATCATAGGGTAGTTCTATTTCTAGTTTCTTGTGGAAACGTCATACCATTTTCCATAGTAGTTGCATCATTTTATAGTCCTACCAGCAATGGATAAGGGTCCCAGTTTCCCCACATCTTGGCCAACTTTAGTTGTTATATTTTCTTTTTTTTTCCTTTTTTTTTTAACTAGTGCCATTTTAGCTGGGATGAGATGGTATCTCAGTAGTTTTGATTTGCATCTCTGTAAGATCCCTGGTCTGAAACCCCTGGGGCTTCTTGGAAGCCCTATGGGTCAGTTCTACTCTGTCATACAGGGTCTCATTGCTTTGGAATTAACTCAACAGCAGCTGGCTTAGTTTGTTTTTGGAAGAGCCTGATAGTTAAGAACTCAGCTGCTAACCTAAAGCTCTGCAATTTCAGTCCACCAGCTGCTCTTTGGAAAACCTGTGGGCATTCTACTCTATCCTGTAGGATCACTATGAGTCAGAACTGACCCAGCGGGAGTGGGTTCAGATTTTTTGGTTAATGGCTAATGATACTGAGCATCTTTTCATATGTTTGTCAACTTCTTGGATTTCCTCTTTGGTGAAGGTTCTGTTCATGCCCCCTGCCCATTTTGTGATTGGGTTGTTTGTCTTTTTGTTGTTGAGTTGTCACAGTTTTCTACAGATTTTAGAGATTGGACCCTTAGCAGATAAGTCATTTCCAAAGATTTTTTTTCTCCATCTGTATGTTGTCTATTTACTGTTTTAATAAAGTCTTTTTTTTTTTTTGAACTTAAGTTTTTAATTTCTATAAGGTCACATTTATTTTGTCTTCTATTCATGCATCAGTTGTTATGTTTGTTATCCTATTTTTTACAAAAGATTAGATTCCATAGTTATCTCCCAGGAATTTTATGATCTTAGGTTTAATATTTAGGCCTTTGATCCATTTTTAGTTAGGTTTTGTGTATGGTGTGAGGTATGGGTCCTATTTCATTTTACTGCAGGTGGATATCCAGTTTTGCTAGCACCATTTATTAAAGAGACTGTTTCTGCCCCACTGAATGGATTTTGATCACTTGTTGAAAATCAGTTGTTATAGGCTGTTGGGTTTATTTCTGAATTCTCAGTTCCATTCCACTAGTCTATGTGTGTGTTATTGAACCAGTACCAACCTGTTTTTATTACAATGCCTGTATAGTTTTTTTTTTTTTTTTTTATATATATTGGGGAGTGTGAGGTCTCTTGCTTTGTTCTTTTTGTTCAATATTGTTTTTGCTATTCTGGATTTCTTTCTTTTCCATATAAAGTTGGCCATTAGTTTTTCCATTTCAGTAAAGAATATTATTGGAATTTCTATCGGGATTGCACTGTATCTGTAGGTTGCTTTAGGTAGAATTGACATTTTCATTCTATTAATCTTACAATCCATGAGCACAGGTTGTCTTCCCATTGTCTCTTGTAGTAGTGTTTTAAAATTTTCATTGCATAATCTCTTATGTTCCTGATTAAGTTAATTTCTACTATTTTATCAATTTGAGGCTTTTGTAAATGGTATTGTTTTCTTGATTTTTTTTAAAGGCACATTATTCAGTATTGTGATCAAATTATTATATTTAACAATCAACAGAGCAAAAAAACAAAACATAAAAACTACATTAAAACCCTTTGTTGTAATGCTTTACACTTTTTACAGAATAGAAACTAAAATAACCAGTTATATACGATTAGTCACAAATACAGTCCTCGAGTTTTTTACACAAGAGTATTGTCTAAAATATGCCTTCTGGGTAGCAGCTAGGCCTTGCCACCACTATACTTGGCTGAGTTCACAAATCTGTTATAACCTGTAGCTTCCCTGTCACTTCTCTGGCTCTCCTCTCCTAAGCTTCCTAAGCTTCACTTCCTGGCAGTCATTAAAACCTTCTGCTACTCCCATAGCTATTGCTGCTGCTTGAACTGCCATAGCCACCTTGGTTTCATGGTTTGGCAAAGTATTGGCTTCTACCACCATAAGGGCCAGAGCTTCTGCGTCTAAAGTTTCCTGTCTTCATGGGTCCAAAATCTGAAGATGGATAGTTGTAATTGCCAAAATCATTGTAGCATCCGCCACCTCCAAAATTGCTTCCACCATTACCAAATCCATTATAACCATTATAACCATCCCCACTCCCTTCGTATCTACTACTACCATGGCTGCCACCAAAGTCACCTTGCCCACTGAAGCTTCCTCCATGACCAAAGTTGTCATTCCCACCAAAAGCACCTCTGTGGCCAACACTAAAGCTTCCAGAACCACCACGACCTCTTTGGCTGGGTGAAGCAAAGGCCATCTCTTGCTTTGACAGGGCTTTCCTTACTTCACAGTTGTGGCCATTCATAGCATGGTATTTCTGGATAACAACTTTATCTATGAAGTCGTGGTTACCAAAAGTTATAAAAGAAAAGCCCCTCTTCTTGCCACTGCCTTAGTCATTTTTCTTACTGTAAAAATTATTGTACAAAATTATAAAAAATTATTCTGAAAATATTTTATATATTTTAATGACATTTAAAATAATTTTGTTTATTTTTACTACAATTGCAACTCTTTTAGCTTTTTTATATCTATACTAATAACATTTTCTAAAGCAGTGGATGTGTGAAATATAAACGGCAGAAGTTTATAAATTTAAGGTGAAATCACTTGTGTTTTCCTAATGTGCTTTCGAAGTGGTGGTCTTGATTCTGGGCATCATGGAGGCGCCCAGATAAGGGAGAGACGAACGACAAAGAGGATGATTCAGGCAGTTTTCTAACTCTGACGTAGTTATTATTTGCTTTGTTATTTATTTTTATAATAATTGAAAATTTACTGCTAAGGGCAAAAATTAATACGATTTGACATAACTTTCAAAATTCCATACCACTTTTTGTTCATTAGCCTGGGTAACTGTGAATTAAATCTGACTTATAGAAGGTTCCATAATTTAAGTCTTATAGAAAATTAAATCCAGTTTAAAAAAAGATTTCATATGGAGGAATTTTAGCCAAAAAATTGGTATGTGTATATTACTCAGTATACTTGAAAATAACCTTAGTTATATAACTTATTTAAGAAATAACCAAAAGATAAAATACTTCATTAACATTCTTAGGTTGATAATCAGTGTTTAGCTAATATTAAATTTAATCTAGTAATTAAATGTAAAAAAAATTGGCATCATCTATAAAGATATATACAAATACAATAATATTATATTTTGAAAGTTATAAGTAAAAAAAAAAAAACAAAAAAACATTGCTGTGGAGTCAATTCTGACTCATAGTGACCCTGTAGGTCAGAAGAGAACTGCCCCATAGGGTTTCCAAGGAGCAACTGGTAGATTAGAATTGCCGACCTTTTGGTTAGCAGCTGGATTTTTAACTCTTACGGTGCCAGCGTGGTGGTTTCCCATGAGCAAAAAGAGAAATACAAATAACTAGTGTGAATATAGAACCCACTACAATTCTAAATATTTCTTCCAAGATGTAAAATCTGAAATTCATTGTAATAAAGTGTTCACCACTACTAGTAAATAACCAAATGAGCCAAGAAAATGGGAAAAACATTAATGAAAATATAATTTAAGTACTGGGTCCTAGAAACCTAATTTCCATGCCACTTCCTTCAGAGTTTATGCAAAATCACAGAACCTAGTTTGTTTTTCAAAAGCAAATACAAGGCGAGATATGAAAATGACATTTTCCAGGTGTTTTGCAGAAAAAAAAAAAGCTGTTTAGCAAATGCAACATAACTAAGTACCTGAGACTTATTGGTGTGTGAATATAAAGCCCATTTTTTCATCGTATGTCTATACTTTAGGGTATTTAATTGATAAATCAAAAAAGCCAAATCTGTTGCAGTCGGGCCAATTTTGACTGATAGGGACCCTATAGGACAGAAGAGAACTGCCTTCTAGGGTTTGCAAGCCACAAATCTTTATGGTAGCAGACTGCCACAGAACAGCTGATGGGTTCGAACTGCCAATCTTTTGATTAGCAGTCAAGTGCTTAACCACTGCGCTGATAGGGCTCCTCATTTGAACGATAAATAACAGAAAATTAGTAGTCCTCAAGTACATTTGGCAAATTGTGGGAAAGTGTATACACATACATACATACATATGTGTATACATATGTATACACATATATGTATATACTAATGTCATACAGTTCTTTCAGTTATTTAAGTATGATATATTTTAAAATTCCAATGAATGCATAATTTTAAAACAAAAAATTATATTAATTCGAAATTAAGATAATGTGTGACGTTTGCTTCCTTAATCCGTTCGTCATCAGTTACGTATCAGCAACATTACTACCACACACTTAGCCTCTGCTTTCCCTGTATTGTCTTTTTTGATATACACATAAATTAGTTATGTTCAATTGATTGACCACCTTTATGTTTTTCTAAGTACACCTGAAATATCTATAGAATCCTTATAAATAGGTAAAGGAGTCAAAAGTCTATCTGTTAATCAGAGCTTATTATTATTTTTTATTAGTGTTGTGTTGACTAAGTATGTATTTAATAACATAGGCAGCTCAAGCAGCTAAATTTCCTTTATTAAAGGAAGTTTCTTTATTATCTGGGGAGTAAAAAATCATAAGTAGACGAAAAATTAAGCAAAGTAATAGAAGATTTTCTCACAACTAATAAACACAACATCCCAATAAATGGAGGAAAGGTTGAAGTTGCCAAGGATATCATTTTACTTGGATCCACAATCAGCACCCATGGAAGCAGCAGCCAAGAAATCAAACAATACATTGCATTGGCAAACTGCTGCAAAAGGTCTCTTTAAGTGTTAAAAAGCAAAGATGTCAATTCAAGGACTAAGGTGTGCCGGACTCAAGCCATGGTATTTTCAATTGTCTCATATGGTTGTGAAAGCCAGACGGTGAATAAGGAAGACAGAAAAACAATTGATGCCTTCGAGTTATAATACTGGTGATGAATATTGAATACACCGTGAACCGCTAGAAGAATAAACAAGTCCATTGTGGAAGAATTACAACCAGAGTTCTCCTTGGGAGCGAGCATGGTGAGACTTTGTCTCACATACTCTGGACATGTTATCAAGAGAAAGAGAAGGACATCACACTTGGTAAAGTAGGGGGTCAGTGAAAAAGAGGAAGACCCTTGACAAGATGGATTGACCCAGTGGCTGTAACAATGGACTCAAACATAGCAACAGTTGTGAGGATGGCGCAGGACCAAGTAGTGTTTTGTTCTATTGTATGTAGAGTGGCTATGAGCTGGAACTGACTTGCAGGCACCTAACAACAACAATGGAAGAGTAATATCAAAGAATACAGAGAGGAATCTATACTATTTGACTATATTTCACAACATACATGTGATTTATTATCATAATTGAACAGCGATACAGTCAAATCCCCAAGAATGTATAAAGCTAAAGTGTAAATATGCAGCCAAGTTAATGGAACTAGTTATCAACCAAGGATGACAGATGTATATAGATATTTCATTGTGCTATATCATCTCTGTGCCAAGGAAACAAATGTATTTTGTCTTTGTGGGATTATGAGTTTTTTCTTTATTTTGACAACTCTCCTAGAAAAATTCCCCCTGAAGCAACAGTCTATTTTTTTTTTCATGTTTCTGAACCTGTTTCCTCTGTGACAACCTCCAAGCATACAATTATCAAAAAAAACATCAAGCCCCTGCATAAAAAGTTAGCAAGCTTCCTTGGTGTTGACTTTCAACTTTAGTGCGTTCTGCATTGTTTTACTTGGTAATCTCACCATTCTGGGTACTGTTCACAGTTCATATGAACATAGTTCATAGTCTATAAAATATAAAGATCTATATTTTAACTTTCCTTTGTTAATAGTAAAATGATCTATTTTCTCTGCCATTACTGGATTAATTCCCCAAAATTCCTACTTAGCATGTCACACTTCCTATTATAACCTGCACCAACAACTTATTACCTACTGGAGAAGAACAATGTATTTAGAATTCTTAACCTGATAATCCAGGGCCTCCAGAATTGATTTTTACTTACAGTTATAACCTCATCTTGTCCTTTTACCTTTGTCACTATAGCTCGACATTTGAAGAACTTCCTGTCCTCAACTCCCAATACACTATTGCGTGTTTCCTTGCATATCTGGAAAATTGATGTCTTCCTCTCAATCCCACTCCTTGCTTTTGAAAGACCTCCTCAGTTCTCTCAGTTCTGTGAAATTTTCTCTAATCATCAAACACCCAACTTCTCTACTGTTTTTGCGAAAACAAATTATTTGTGACTTATGATTTGACTTATTAATGCTGATCTCATTCATACAGGCATTATCAGAATGCTCATAAAATAATAAGGAAAATATTCTTAAGTTTTTCTGAAATAGCCTCTGGTTTTAACCCAAATTTTACACCATTTGTCAAGCTAGGCAAGTTTAGCTTCCCTCTCCTGAGGCACTCACACCACCTCACATATCTCTCCTTTATTGTTTGAATTGTAATGTATTAAACTTGCTTGCTTTAGACTATAAATCATTGGATGCAGTGACCATAACATTCTTTAAACTTATGCTTCACATTTTACCTGGTAAAAAGAAAAGGTATATGCTGAATTTTTTCTGGAAAAATGATTCCTTCCCATGTTCAATGTTACATTATTTTAAAATTAGAAAGCAATTGTGACAGTTTTCAGCCATTGTGTGGTAATGCTATACATATAGTGTAGACCCTTCGGCATTATTATATTGCCTTAAAAGAATTGGTTTTTTATATAACAGCATGGAAAGCTAAATTATCATTACTTCGGAAAGCAGTATAGCTTTAATCATGGCAAGCCTTGCTAGCCTATTTGTGTTTAGAATGGCACAAAAACAGGTACACTTCATCTGAACGTAGTACTAATAACCCTGTCTTTGTTTATTTTTTGATAGTTCTATGCTCCCTTTTTAATTTAGTTTTTATTTTGAGAATATACATAGCAAAACATGTACCAATTTAACCATTTCTATTTTTTTTTTTTTTACATGTGCAGTTCAGTGACATCGATTATATCCTTCAAGTCGTACATCCATTCTCACCTTCCTTTTCTGAGTTGTTCCTCCCCCAGTAACTCACTGCCCCCTAAGGTTCCTATTTAATCTTCCCATTTGCTTTTTTCACTTTGATCCCATATAGATCTTAAAAGAGCATAATGCTCAAGGCAGGCATTTTTTACTAGGTAAGCTAGGCTATTGTTTAGTTTTAAGAAGACTCCGAGGGATATTTTTGGTTTAAGGTTTAAAGGGTAATAGCTTTTGTTTTTAATTACATTCAGGCTAAATAATATCCCAGGCAATAAGAAAATAAAAATTGATACAATCATTTGAATAATCACCCATTTTTAATAAATAAAAAAAGATTGTCAACAATTCCATTTTGGGCATAATCTAAGACCTAATTCCATTTCGGTTACAAGTTTATGTAACAATGATGGTCTCTTTATACAAAAACATGAAAAGTTGTAGTTATAATCCAATCATGTTTAATTCTTCCCATTAAGTGTCCTTATAACCCTTCTGCCAGGGAATATGTATATTTAGGATTCAGGTAATGCTAAATTCTAAGACTTTTTTTGTTCTAAGTAGCCTCTCCTTTCCTAAAAGAGTAAGGGATGTTTGCTTTAGTGTAACAGTATTCAACTGGTCTGTGGAAATTAATGACTTACCTCAAATATGTAATTCAAGTTTTTTTTTTTTTTTAAATATTTGGCTTAATTCATGTCCACATATTTAATCATAGGTACTTTGCAAACTCTTATAGGTAATTGCACTGATATTTAATAGAACAGGTTTACTGAAAATTTCATTTTTTTTTTTTATTACACAATACTGTCACAAAATATTCCACTTAAAGGAATGAGGCAATACTTTATTTTTACATATGGGACTACATGCTCTCCTTCTGTTGTAATACTTAGACAGTGAATTCAATATTACATTTAGAGTAATAATATTGAGCATAAATACAAAAAATATATATAAGCACACAATGCTTATATAAATAAGATATATAAATATATAAATAAATTTGAAATGTAATATTAAAAGAAAACTAATTTCCAATAATTATTTTATATATAATATTTGAGATAGTATGCCCTTCATTGTATCCTCTTGCTATGTTAGTCATCTATTTTTTTTTTAATCTTTTTCTTCGATTTTAAGATGTGCCATGTTTTTTATTTTAACATAAGAAATAATTATAAGAGTCGATTGTAAAATTTGGCCATGGTAGTCTTTATTCCAGGTCATGTGTCTTCAATCTACTCAAATTATTCAGATATTAAATTTATTATTATTTTTAATTAAAGAAGTCTGAACCATGTAATAAATGCAAAGAAGATGGCTATTTAAGTGAATAGGTTTTATTATTGTTCTCCTCAGTCTCCCCTAATTTTTCTTCAACTCTATTCTGTTATAGTCACTCCAAGAAAAAATTTCTAGCTGTGGTCTCTATGCACTCAAGTATTACAGACTATTTTTGTCCCCGTCTTATTTATTCCTCAGCAGCATTTTACATTTTTAATCATCGGAACATCTTTACTCTTAGCTTCTGTAGTTTACCTTTTTGTTTGTTTTTTGTGCATTTTTATCTTTCTGGCTTTAGTTCTAATCTCTCTTGCTAACTTCTCTTCCCTCTACCTGACTGTTGAAAGTTCCCATTTTTTAAACGTCTATCTTCTTTTCTCATCTCGAAACCTTTCTTGAAGATCCTATGCATTCCCACGTCTTTGCATACCAGTTTTGTGCCAATGAATAATTCTGCTCCAAATATTTATGCAACCTCAACTTTAATTCTGTGTTTCAGATCTGCCTCCTCAAATAAAACAGCACATGCATTTTTGTACAGCTACAGCATCAACATTTCAAAAGTAACACCTCAAAAAATATATCCTGGGGGCGGAGCCAAGATGGCGGACTAGGCAGACGCTACCTCGGATCCCTCTTACAACAAAGACACGGAAAAACAAGTGAATCAATCACATACATAACAATCTACGAACCCTGAACAACAAACACAGATTTAGAGACGGCGAACGAACTAATACGGGGAAGCAGCGATTGTTTCCAGAGCCTGGAGCCAGCGTACCAGTCAGGTACGGCACAAGCACAGAGAGCGGCTCCACCCCCCTGAACTAACCCCGGGAGGGGGACGCAGCAGGTAGGAGAAGTCCCCGGGAGGCAGTGACTGGTCTTGGAGCAGAAAGAGCAGCATCCGAGCCGGGGAACCATCCCGCAGGGATATGGACTGGACGCAGGTATGGCATAAACACGGAGAGTTGCTCCACCCCCCTGAACTAACCCCGGGAAGGGGACCAGCCGGGTCGCGCGGGCAGCGTGGGACGCAGCCGGTAGGAGAAGTCCCTGGGAGGCAGCGACTGGTATTGGAGCGGGGAGAACAGCGTCCCAGCCGTAACACTCGGTCACGGCACAAGCACGGGGACCTGCTCCACCCATCTGAACTAACCCCGGGAGGAGGCCCAACTGGTTCTCGGAGGCGGCACGGCCACGCGGATGGAGGGACAAGAAGTCCCTGGGAGGCAGCGACTGATTTTGGAGTCGAGAGTGCACCGTCCCAGTAGGGGAGCCTTGACGCTGGGCATGGGGCTGGAAGCAGAGGATCTGACCGTGACTCCAGCGGGCCAGACCCCCCGGGGGCAATCTCCACACAGCCAGCACATATAGGTGACGCGCCCCGCGGGAGTCTCAGATATAATAGTCATTCCAACCAAGACAAGCAACTCTGGCTATATTCTGAGGTGCTACTCTCCTATCTCTCTGTTCCCTCCCCCACCCTCCCCAGGCGGCTTCATTAACATCTGAATAGCCTGAGCCAGAGGGATAACTCTGATAGGGATCTGACTGCATTTTTTTTTTTAGCGGATTTTCTGGAAAAACTAGTTTCCCAGTGATGGCTCGGAGACAACAATCCATATCAAACCACTTAAAGAAGCAGACCATGACAGCTTCTCCAACCCCGCAAACAAAAGAATCAAAATCTTTCCCAAATGAAGATACAATCTTGGAATTATCAGATACAGAATATAAAAAAACTAATTTACAGAATGCTTAATGATATCACAAATGAAATTAGGATAACTGCGGAAAAAGCCAAGGAACACACTGATAAAACTGTTGAAGAACTCAAAAAGATTATTCAAGAACATACTGGAAAAATTAATAAGTTGCAAGAATCCATAGAGAGACAACATGTAGAAATCCAAAAGATTAACATTAAATAACAGAATTAGACAACGCACTAGGAAGTCAGAGGAGCAGACTCGAGCAATTAGAATGCAGACTGGGACTTCTGGAGGACCAGGGAATCAACACCAACATAGCTGAAAAAAAATCAGATAAAAGAATTAAAAAAAATGAAGAAACCCTAAGAATTATGTGGGACTCTATCAAGAAGGATAATCTGCGGGTGATTGGAGTCCCAGAACAGGGAGGGGGGACAGAAAACACAGAGAAAATAGTTGAAGAACTCCTGACAGAAAACTTCCCTGACATTATGAAAGACGAAAGGATATCTATCCAAGATGCTCATCGAACCCCATTTAAGATTGATACAAAAAGAAAAACACTAAGACATATTATCATCAAACTCACCAAAACCAAAGATAAACAGAAAATTTTAAAAGCAGCCAGGGAGAAAAGAAAGGTTTCCTTCAAGGGAGAATCAGTAAGAATATGTTCTGACTACTCAGCAGAAACCATGCAGGCAAGAAGGGAATGGGACGACATATACAGAACACTGAAGGAGAAAAACTGCCAGCCAAGGATCATATATCCAGCAAAACTCTCTGAAATATGAAGGCGAAATTAAGATATTTACAGACAAACACAAGTTTAGAGAATTTGCAAAAACCAAACCAAAGCTACAAGAAATACTAAAGGATATTGTTTGGTCAGAGAACCAATAATATCAGATATCAGCACAACACAAGGTCACAAAACAGAACGTCCTGATATCAACTCAAATAAGGAAATCACAAAAACAAATTAAGATTAATTAAAAAAAAAATACACATAACAGGGAATCATGGAAGTCAATAGGTAAAAGATCACAATAATCAAAAAGAGGGACTAAATACAGGAGGCATTGAACTGCCATATGGAGAGTGATACAAGGCGATATAGAACAATACAAGTTAGGTTTTTACTTAGAAAAATAGGGGTAAATAATAAGGTAACCACAAAAAGGTATAACAACTCCATAACTCAAGATAAAAACCAAGAAAAACGTAACGACTCAACTAACATAAAGTCAAGCACTACGAAAATGAGGATCTCACAATTTAGTAAGAAAAACATCTCAGCACAAAAAAGTATGTGGAAAAATGAAATTGTCAACAACACACATAAAAAGGCATCAAAATGACAGCACTAAAAACTTATTTATCTATAATTACCCTGAATGTAAATGGATTAATGCACCAATAAAGAGACAGAGAGTCACAGACTGGATAAAGAAACACGATCCGTCTATATGCTGCCTACAAGAGACACACCTTAGACTTAGAGACACAAACAAACTAAAACTCAAAGGATGGAAAAAAGTATATCAAGCAAACAATAAGCAAAAAAGAAGAGGAGTAGCAATATTAATTTCTGACAAAATAGACTTTAGACTTAAATCCACCACAAAGGATAAAGAAGGACACTATATAATGATAAAAGGGACAATTGATCAGGAAGACATAACCATATTAAATATTTATGCACCCAATGACAGGGCTGCAAGACACATAAATCAAATTTTAACAGAATTGAAAAGTGAGATAGATACCTCCCCAATTATAGGAGGAGACTTCAACACACCACTTTCGGAGAAGGACAGGACATCCAGTAAGAAGCTCAACAGAGACACGGAAGATCTAATTACAACAATCAACCAACTTGACCTCATTGACTTATACAGAACTCTCCACCCAACTGCTGCAAAATATACTTTTTTTTCTAGCGCACATGGAACATTCTCTAGAATAGACCACATATTAGGTCATAAAACAAACCTTTGTAGAGTCCAAAACATCGAAATATTACAAAGCATCTTCTCAGACCACAAGGCAATAAAACTAGAGATCAATAACAGAAAAACTAGGGAAAAGAAATCAAATACTTGGAAAATGAACAACACCCTTCTGAAAAAAGACTGGGTTATAGAAGACATTAAGGAGGGAATAAGGAAATTCATAGAAAGCAACGAGAATGAAAATACTTCCTATCAAAACCTCTGGGACACAGCAAAAGCAGTGCTCAGAGGCCAATTTATATCAATAAATGCACACATACAAAAAGAAGAAAGAGCCAAAAGCAGAGAACTGTCCCTACAACTTGAACAAATAGAAAGTGAGCAACAAAAGAATCCATCCGGCACCAGAAGAAAACAAATAATAAAAATTAGAGCTGAACTAAATGAATTAGAGAACAGAAAAACAATTGAAAGAATTAACAAAGCCAAAAGCTGGTTCTTTGAAAAAATTAACAAAATTGATAAACCATTGGCTAGACTGACTAAAGAAATACAGGAAAGGAAACAAATAACCCGAATAAGAAACGAGAAGGACCACATCACAACAGAACCAAATGAAATTAAAAGAATCATTTCAGATTATTATGAAAAATTGTACTCTAACAAATTTGAAAACCTAGAAGAAATGGATGAATTCCTGGAAAAACACTACCTACCTAAACTAACACATTCAGAAGTAGAACAACTAAATAGACCCATAACAAAAAAAAAGATTGAAACAGTAATCAAAAAACTCCCAACAAAAAAAAGCCCTGGCCCGGACGGCTTCACTGCAGAGTTCTACCAAACTTTCAGAGAAGAGTTAACACCACTACTTCTGAAGGTATTCCAAAGCATAGAAAATGACGGAATACTACCCAACTCATTCTATGAAGCCACCATCTCCCTGATACCATAACCAGATAAAGACATTACAAAAAAAGAAAATTATAGACCCATATCCCTCAGGAACATTGATGCAAAAATCCTCAACAAAATTCTAGCCAATAGAATCCAACAACACATCAAAAAAATAATTCACCCTGATCAAGTGGGATTTATACCAGGTATGCAAGGCTGGTTTAATATCAGAAAAACCATTAACGTAATCCATCACATAAATAAAACAAAAGACAAAAACCACATGATCTTATCAATTGATGCAGAAAAGGCATTTGACAAAGTCCAACACCCATTCATGATAAAAACTCTTACCAAAATAGGAATTGAAGGTAAATTCCTCAACATAATAAAGGGCATCTATGCAAAGCCAACAGCCAATATCACTCTAAATGGAGAGAACCTGAAAGCATTTCCCTTGAGAACGGGAACCAGACAAGGATGCCCTTTATCACCACTCTTATTCAACATCGTGTTGGAAGTCTTAGCCAGGGCAGTTAGGCTAGACAAAGAAATAAAAGGTATCCGGATTGGCAAGGAAGAAGTAAAGTTATCACTATTTGCAGATGACATGATTATATACACAGAAAACCCAAGGAATCCTCCAGAAAACTACTGAAACTAATAGAAGAGTTTGGCAGAGTCTCAGGTTATAAAATAAACATACAAAAACCACTTGGATTCCTCTACATCAACAAAAAGAACACCGAAGAGGAAATAACCAAATCAATACCATTCACAGTAGCCCCCAAGAAGATAAGATACTTAGGAATAAATCTTACCAAGGATGTAAAAGACCTATACAAAGAAAACTACAAAGCTCTACTACAAGAAATTCAAAAGGACATACTTAAGTGGAAAAACATACCCTGCTCATGGATAGGAAGACTTAACATAGTAAAAATGTCTATTCTACCAAAAGCCATCTATACATTTAAAGCACTTCCGATCCAAATTCCAATGTCATATTTTAAGGGGATAGAGAAACAAATCACCAATTTCATATGGAAAGGAAAGAACCCCCGGATAAGCAAAGCACTACTGAAAAAGAAGAAGAAAGTGGGAGGCCTCACCTTACCTGACTTCAGAACCTATTATACAGCCACAGTAGTCAAAACAGCCTGGTATTGGTACAACAACAGACACATAGACCAATGGAACAGAATTGAGAACCCAGACATAGATCCATCCACGTATGAGCAGCTGATATTTGACAAAGGACCAGTGTCAATTAACTGGGGAAAAGATAGCCTTTTTAACAAGTGGTGCTGGCATAACTGGATATCCCTTTGCAAAAAGATGAGACAGGACCCATACCTCACACCATGCACAAAAACTAACTCCAAGTGGATCAAAGACCTAAACATAAAGACTAAAACGATAAAGGTCATGGAAGAAAAAATTGGGACAACCCTAGGAGCCCTAATACAAGGTATAAACAGAATAGAAAACATTACCAAAAATGATGAAGAGAAACCCGATAACTGGGAGCTCCTAAAAATCAAACACCTATGCTCATCTAAAGACTTCTCCAAAAGAGTAAAAAGACCACCTACAGACTGGGAAAGAATTTTCAGCTATGGCATCTCCGACCAGCGCCTGATCTCTAAAATCTACATGATTCTGTCAAAACTCAACCACAAAAAGACAAACAACCCAATCAAGAAGTGGGCAAAGGATATGAACACACATTTCACTAAAGAAGATATTCAGGCAGCCAACAGATACATGAGAAAATGCTCTCGATCATTAGCCATTAGAGAAATGCAAATTAAAACTACGATGAGATTCCATCTCACACCAGCAAGGCTGACATTAATCCAAAAAACACAAAATAATAAGTGTTGGAGAGGCTGCGGAGAGATTGGAACTCTCATACACTGCTGGTGGGAATGTAAAATGGTACAACCACTTTGGAAATCTATCTGGCGTTATCTTAAACAGTTAGAAATAGAACTACCATACAACCCAGAAATCCCACTCCTAGGAATATACCCTAGAGATACAAGAGCCTTCATACAAACAGATACATGCACACCCATGTTTATTGCAGCTCTGTTTACAATAGCAAAAAGTTGGAAGCAACCAAGGTGTCCCTCAACGGATGAATGGGTAAATAAATTGTGGTATATTCACACAATGGAATACTACGCATCGATAAAGAACAGTGACAAATCTCTGAAACATTTCATAACATGGAGGAACCTGGAAGGCATTATGCTGAGCGACATTAGTCAGAGGCAAAAGGACAAATATTGTATAAGACCACTATTATAAGATCTTGAGAAATAGTAAACCTGAGAAGAACACATACTTTTGTGGTTACGAGGGGGGGAGGGAGGGAGAGTGGGAGAGGGTTTTTTATTGATTAATCAGTAGATAAGAACTGCTTTAGGTGAAGGGAAAGACAACACTCAATACATGGAAGGTCAGCTCAATTGGACTGGACCAAAAGCAAAGAAGTTTCCGGGATAAAATGAATGCTTCAAAGGTCAGCGGAGCAAGTGCGGGGGTCTGGGGAACATGGTTTGCGGGGACTTCTAAGTCAATTGGCAAAATAATTCTATTATGAAATCATTCTGCATCCCACTTTGAAATGTGGCGTCTGGGGTCTTAAATGCTAACAAGCGGCCATCTAAGATGCAGCAATTGGTCTCAACCCACCTGGAGCAAAGGAAAATGAAGAATACCAAGGCCACACGACAACTAAGAGCCCAAGAGACAGAAAGGGCCACATGAACCAGAGACCTACATCATCCTGAGACCAGAAGAACTAGTTGGTGCCCAGCCACAATCAATGACTGCCCTGACAGGGAGCACAGCAGAGGAACCCTGAGGGAGCAGGAGATCAGTGGGATGCAGACCCCAAATTCTCATAAAAAGACCAAACTTAATGATCTGACTGAGACTGGAGGAATCCCGGTGGCCCTGCTCCCCAGACCTTCAGTTGACACAGGACAGGAACCATCCCCGAAGACAACTCATCAGAAATGAAAGGGACTGGTCAGCGGGTGGGAGAGAGACGCTGATGAAGAGTGAGCTAATTATATCAGGTGGACACTTGAGATTGTGTTGGCAACTCTTGTCTGGAGGGGGGATGGGAGGATAGAGAGAGAGGGAAGCCGGCAAAATTGTCAAGAAAGGAGAGACTGAAAGGGCTGACTTAAGAGGGGGAGAGCAAGTGGGAGTAGGGAGTGAGATGTATGTAAACTTATATGTGACAGACTGATTGGATTTGTAAACGTTCACTTGAAGCTTAATAAAAGTTATTAAAAAAATATATATATAGCCTTTATTCCCAATCTCAAGCGTGTTTTTTCTTCCAGTGACTCGTGGTAGAATCCTTCCTTGTTAATAATCCTAAATCTAATTCATCATCAGCTCTTGTCATGTCTATTACTAAAATTTATCTCAAGTCTAATAACTTCTCTCCTCCCCCACTGGAACCATTACGTGATTCTCAATCAAGTGCACCATAGAATCCCCTGAAAAAGAGGTTTGGACATTGAGGAATTTTTTTAGTTATTGAAATAAATTTGCAGAGGTACAAGTGATAATTTAGTGATGTAACAAAATGCTGAACATTCTGAAATGCATAGGACAATTGTACACAATAAAGTTTTTTCTGCTACTGGAGTTAATTAACAAACAAAATTTAATATAGGGAATTGGTTAAATAGATGTACAAAACCAAACCCACTGCCGTCGAGTCGATTCCGACTCATAGCGACCCTATAGGACAGGGTAGAACTGCCCGATAGAGTTTCCAAGGAGCGCCTGGCGGATTCAAACTGCCGACCTCTTGGTCAGCAGCCATAGCACTTAACCACTACCCACCAGGGTTTCCAAATAGATATAAGGAGACTTAAAGGACTGTAAAAGCAAAAAGGGGATACTGAGGCATTGTAGGACGATTACTGCAGGAAGTAATATCTGCATGGCTGGGAAAATAAAGGGATGCAGTTATGGTTATCAGAATATAAATTTTAGAGGTACTGCCCCACAGAGGTGGGACGCTGAAGAGGAATCACTCCCTAGCTGTTACCTCAGTAGTTCAGAGGAGGCGTCTGCAGAAATGGAACTCAATCAGAAGAGGAGAGGGCATTGCGTGGCTACTGCAAGTATCTCCAAGGAAGACCAATGAGCTAGTTCTGTGAATTTGGAAAGAATATGCAAACTGGAATCAGTTATAGCTGCCCAATGAAGTGCTATTACTGAGGTGATGTGGATGGGAAAAGGGAGTCCCTGTGTGATGCAAAAGAGCTTGATTGCTAACCTAAAGACTGTAGGTTCCTATTTTTACCCAGAGGCACCTTGGAAGAAGGCCTGGTGACTCATTTCCAAAAATCACCCATTGAAAACACTATGGAGCACAGTTCTCTGGCACAAAGGGGGGTCTCCATAAGGCAGAATCAACTCGATGCGACTGGTGGTAGATGGGAAGATACTAGACACCCCTGGAAGATCCCTGGATGGCATAAATGGCACAGATGCTAACCTAAAATGTTCGCGGATCAAATCCACCCAGCGGTGCCGGCAAAGAAAGGCCTCGCAGTCTGCTTCTGTAAAGATTAAACCCAGTCCGGTGCCGTCGAGTCAATTCAGCGAAGAAAACCCTACAGAGCAGTTCTACTATGCAACACACAGGGTCACCATGAGTCTGACTGACTTCATTTTTATTTTTGTTTGTTTTGGCAACCCTGGAAACCTCTATTGGCAGAAACTTACTGGAAGCTGCTGGCAAAGGAACAATGTAGTCTATCTACAATATCCCAATCTCAGAATCATATAGCATTGTTTAGGAAGCTAACTTTAGGGCTTAGAGACAACAGTTTAATAAACAGAACATGAACACACTGAAAAATACTGACTAGATAGCTATCAGTTGCTATGCTTTCTGTCATTTTCTAGACTATACACTCTTCATCATTTCTACTGTAATTGTAAAAAAATATTAACCACACGATGTCGCTCCCCCTAAAATATTGTAAGTGTCGCTTTAACATAAGACAAAACGCAAACTCCTTAGTAAGAGCCTTGTTAGACTGTCACCTGCTTACCTCCCATTTGCTCCTTGCACCATTCTGTTGCAGATTTGCTATGCTCTAACCCATGTTTTTTTTTTTTTTTTTTCCTAAAGTTTCAAATTTTCTAATATTTATCAGGAGAATGCCTATTTATATTTCAGTCAGATGAAATGTTATTCAAAAGAATGGGTTTTGAGGAGTGAGCTTCTTGGATCAGGTGGACACTTGAGACTAGGTTGGCGTCTCCTGCCTGGAGGGGAGATGAGAGGGTGGAGGGGGTTAGAAGCTGATGAATAGGACAGGAAAGGAGAGTGGAGGGAGAGAACAGGCTGTTTCATTAGGGGGAGAGTAATTGGGAGTGTGTAGCAAGGTGTATATGGGTTTTTGTGTGAGAGACTGACTTGATTTGTAAACTTTCACTTAAAGCATAATAAAAATTATTAAAAAAAAAAAGAATGGGTTTTGCTGTCCTCAATCTAAATGAAACCCCCCAATGAATTCTCTGTGATAACACTGCATATGGTGCAGTGGTTAAGTGCTCAGCTGCTAACAGGATGGTCGATGGTTCCAAACCATCAGCTGCTCCTCAGGGAAAGATGGCATCTGCTTCCGTAAAGACTATAGCCTGGGAAAACCTACGGGGCCCTTCTAGGCAGCCTCATAGGGTCACTGTGAGTCGGCATCGGCTCCACAGCAATTCTTTTTGTTTGCTCTTTTTTTTTTTTTTTAATATCATATAACATGTCTGGCTCATAGTAGGTGTCCCTTATGTATTTTTGTAATAAATTAATGATGTAATTATTTTTGCAAATGGTTAAAGAGAAGTACTCTACTAAAATATTTGGTGTTTTGCTTTTTATCTCAGTTTAGAGGTACTATTTTTTTATTAGTCAAGCACTTATTTCTTTCTGTCCTTTTTCAGTAAAGGACTCTTGAATCCATTCTTGAAGCAGTTCTTTCAATAAAAATTTTTTGACATATTTGTTTCAAATTCACTATTAAACCCCTTCATATTGACCCAAGGCTCTCTTCTTAAATATTTAAATAAACTTAAAATTCACATAAATCAAAATATAGTTAATCAGCATAATAAAAAACTTCATTCTTCTATAAATATTTTATAATAAAGTCCATTACACAGTCATTTTATACCACTAATATTCATTACATAATCATATCAGTCAGAAATGATACACTTTCAAGACAATAGGAAATACTATAAAATGTGAAAAATTCCTCACAGTTTTATGTTAAAAAAGAGAAAAAAAAACTAAATAACTTCTAGAGCACAGCATTAAATGCTTGTAAGTTTTGTTTATGAAATCAATATTAAAAATTATAAGAATATGATTGCTAAATAATATATCTAAATATTATTGATAGTAACATGTATTGGAGAATTATTACACACCAATGTTCAAATATACTAATTGAAATGTTTTAAATATGAAAGTCATACAAGAAAATCAAATAATCATGCACAAAATTAAAACCAGAGAGGAAGTTCTAAAAGAGAGTTTAAATGTATTTTCTTCACACACACACACAAAAAAAAAACTCCTCTGGAAATTAATTATAAAGATCAGTACAAGTTGAATGACTAAAAACAGTAGTTATAATGACCCATTTCTATCCAAGGAGGCACATAGCAAGATAATGCATTTGATTCTTCTGTATCCAGGAACGTATTGCTTTCTAACCTATTTGGTTAAATAGAAAACAGTAGTTTTCTCCTCATGATACAATAGGATACCAATAGATTATAGAGACAAGCATTCTTTCATCACCAAGTTCTTAATAACATGAATGCCTCAGTCTTTTTGGCACATTTGTAGTGCTCCCAATGAAATATTGCTTATATTTACCACTGAAACAATCTCCAACATAAGCTCCAAGTCATAGGCAGGTTAATACAAATGTGGAATGGACACAGGTGTAGTTTCACTGGCTCAGGTCCTTCCATTACCTGTTTCATAAATTTGCTAAATCAAAAATACTCTGAAATTATAACTGACCTCTTTACAAATATTCAGTGTTTTATTCTACACTTTTCATTGACAAACAATGCCTTCATTCATTTATTTAGTATTTTTGAGAATGTTTATTTAGCTCCAGCTATGGTCTTATGGTCTAAGCCTTGTTCAAGCAATAAAGATACAGAGGTAAATTACTGTATTTTTATGCATTAATGCATGCCTCCTATGTTTGTTTGCCAATCACACTCTCCCCCCATGTGGTATTTTTGTAAGTGTAATACACTAATTATTATTATTTTTTATAACAACATGTAAAAAAAATTGGCATAGTGGTACTTATGAAAATACCTCAAATAGGAAAGATATGGTTGGCAAACATAGGTGTGTGTCATTTGTGTAAAAATACAGTAAACAGAAAAGTTCAATACCTCATAAACTTTACATTATCAATACGAAGACTGACAGTACATAGAAAAAACTAATGAGTAAATATACTAATGCTATATTCTATACCCACCACTGGCCTGTCATTTTGTTGTACTGTGGTGGCTTGCATGTTGCTATGATGCTGAAAACTCTGCCGCTGGTATTTCAAATACCAGCAGGGTCACCCATTATGGACAGGTATCAGTGGAACTTCCAAAGACAGACCAAGAAGGACCCAGAGATTTAAAAAAAAAAAAAATTGCCAGTGAAAACCTTATGAATAATGGGAACATTGTTGAGTATAGTGCTGAAAGATGAGCACCTCAGATTGGAAGGCACTCAAAATACCACTAGGGAAGAGCTGCCTTCTTAAAAGTAGAATTAACCTCAAAGACATTGACAGAGTAAAGCATTCAGGACTTTCATTTCTGATGTGGAATGACTCAAAATGAGAAGAAATGGCTGCAAACATCCATTAATAATTGCAACATGGAATGTACAAAATATGAATCTAAGAAAATTGGGAGTCTTCAAAAATGGAATGGGATGCACAAAAATCAATATCATAGGCATTAGTGAGCTGAAATGAACTGGTATTAGCTATTTTGAATCAGAGAATCGTGTGGCTTACTATGCCAAGAATGACAAAATGAAAAGGAACGGCAACACATTCACCCTCAAAAAGAGCCTTTCAAGATCTGTCCTGAAATACCACATTGTCAGTGATAGTATAATATCCATATGCCTACAAGGAAGACCAGTTAATATGATTATTATTTAAATTTACTCACCAGTCTCGAATGACAAAGATGAAGAAATTGAAGATTTTAACCAACTTCTGCAGTTTAAAATTATTGAACTATGCAGTCAAGATTCATTCATAATTACTGGTAATTGGGATGAGAAAGTTGGAAACAAAGGACCTCTAGCTGGAAAATATGGTCATGACTATACAGATGACACTGGAGATTGCGCAAGAGTTTTTCAGGACCAATGGCTTCTTTGTTTCAAATACCATTTTTCAACAACATAAATGGCAACTGTACACATAGACCTCACCAGATGGAATACACAGGAATCAAATTGACTACATCTGTGGAAAAAGACTATGCAGAAGCTCAAAATCATCAGTCAGAATAAGGCTAGGGGCTGACCATGGAATGGATCATCAGTTGCTCATAAGCAAGTTCAAGCTAAAGGTGAAGAAAATTAAAAGAGCCAAGGTATGAACATGAGTATATATCACCTGAATTTAGAGACCATCTCAAGAATATAGAGAGATTTATATTAAGGAAACAGCTCACACGATTGTAGGGGCTGGAATATCCCAAGACCTTGGATCAGGATAGAGTCCTTACCCAATTCAAGGAGCTGCAGAAGCTGGTGAACCCAAGATAAGCAGGTTGGAGAGCAGGGATCCTGCTCACCTGTTGTGATGGTTGACGAATCCCTAAGGTCAGCAGGCAAGACCACAGGGCTTCTCCTGAGTCAGCTGCAGGGGCTGGCGAACTCAAGATAGGCAGGTCAGGGAGCAGGACTCTTGCTTGCAGGCCGTGATGATTGGCTAATCCCAAGGTGGACAGGTAAGCTCTTAGCTCAAGTCCCAAGAACCAGAGGTCAGACAAGAGACAGCTGCTGGATCCAGAACAAGCCAACAACCTTTGCAAGGTGAGCAGGAAAAGGAAGCAGATGGCGGAAGGTGGAGAGATGAAGGCCGAGGGGGTGGTGAGCTGCCCAGGCCCCACCCTCACCGGTACCACTCAGCAGATTCCATCATGGGGGTGATCACATATCAAATTTCAATAGGAAAGTGATCACAACATTATACAACTGCCAAAACACCGATAATCATGGGCCAGCCAAGTTGATACACAATCTTAACCATAATATTGACATTCAACCATTTCAGGAGATAGCATATGATCAAGAACTGATGGTTATGGATAACTTTGCAAAGAATGGGAATACTAGGACACTTAATTGTGCTCATGTAGCACCTATGCATAGACCAATGGGCAGTCATTCAAACAGAACAAGGGAATACCATGTAGTTTAAAATAGGAAAAAAGTGTGCATCAGGGGAGTATCCTTTCACCATACTTATTCAGTTTGTAGACTGAGCAAATAATCTGAGAAGCTGGACTATATGAAGAAGAACGTGGCATCAGGATTGGAGGAAGACTCATTAACAACTTGTGATATACAGATGACACAACCTTGCTTGCTGAAAGATGAACATCAAAGACCAGAGCCTTCAGTATGGACTACATCTCAATGTAAAGAAAACAGAAATCCTCACAACTGAAACACTAAGCGACATCATGATAAATGGAGACAATATTGAAGTTGTTAAGGATTTCCTTTTACTTGGATCCACAATCAAAGACAGTGTAAGTAGCAGTCAAGAAATCAAATGGTGCATTGCCTCGGGCAAGTGTGCTGCAAAAGGTCTCTTTAAAGTGTTAAAAAGCAAAGATGTCATTTTAAGGACTAAAATGCCTGGCCCAAGCTATGATATTTTCAATCATCTCATATGCATGAGAAAGCTGGACAATGAATAAGGCAGACAAAGAAGAATTGATGCCTTTGAATTATGGTCTTGGAGAAGAATATTGAATATACCATGGACTGCCAGAAGAACAAATGTTTCTGTCTTGGAAGAAGTACAGCCAGGATTTCCATTAGAAGCAAGGATGGCAAGACTTCGTCTCATGTACTTTAGACAAGTTATCAGGAGGGACTTTTCTCTGGAGAATAATATTATGTTTGGTAAAGTATAAGGTCAGCAAAAAAGAGGTAGATGCTCAACGAGATGGATTGGCACGGTGGCTGCATCTATGGACTTAAACATTACAACGATTGTGACGATGATGCAGGCCTGGGCAGTGTTTCATTCTGTTGTACATAGGGTCCCTAGAAGTTGAGTTGGATCCAACTCAATAGCACCTAATAGCAACCTATTATTGTGCATATAATAAAGCAAATAAGTAGAAGAAATCTGAAAAATTAACTGAAGAACATGAAAAAGTTAATTTTGGTGCCATTTCCTAGAGTGGGAAATAATTTAGTCACAGAAATAATAGGCAGAAGAACTTTCCAAGAGAAGGAATATCAAGATTGTGAAATAGAGAAGAAAGGTGATTGTTTAAGGATTGAAAAGCGTGCCTGTGGCTAGATCATTGAGGGACTGGGTTGGATCAATGGTTGGAGTGTAGACAAGCAAGTGCAAGATCACGCAGAGCCTCAAACCCTGAGTTAATATTTAAGAATTTGTTTTCTGAAAGGGAAAGGAGGTCATCATACAATTCAAGCATAACAATGATATGATCAAATTTATCCTTAAGATAATTACTTTGGCTGCTTGATGATGAATGTATTAGAGAACTCAAGAGTAGAACCGTTCCTCAAAAACTCAAACACAGAGTTACCACCCGACCTGGCAATTTTATTCTTGGGCATACACCAAAAGAAATAAAAAAGCATATGTCCACAAACGCACGTTCTACATAAATGTTCATAGCAGTATTATTCATAATAGCCAAGAAGTGGAAACAATGTTCAACAACTGAAGAATGGATAAAAAAAGTGGTATATTCATACAATGGGATATTAATCATACTAAAACATGATTGAACCTTGAAAATATCATGTTAATTGAAAGAAGTTTAACACAAAAAATCACATATTTTATGATTGTATTTATATGCAATGTCTAGAACAGACTAATCCAGAGACAGGAAGTAAAGTATTGGTAGCCAGGGATGGGGGAAAGAAGAGAGAGGAATGGATTACAAATAGATATATACTTTCTTTTTGAAGGGCTGAAAATATTCTGCCATTAGAAAGTGGTGAATAACAGAGGTGCTTTGTGAGTGTGCTACAAAATAATGAATTGCATAAATTAAAGAGAGAATTTTATTATATGTGAATTATATCTCAATAAACATTGTAGGAGACCTAGAATTGAAAAAAAAAAATTGCACTTGTTTTTCTAAAAGATGAGAATGGCTTGAACTACAGTAGAGGCATTGGGTAGGTAGACTTTGAAAGGTTTGAGAGATATTTTTAAAAAATAACAGTTCTAGTTAAAGAACTGGCATTGATTAGGACTTCAAGCTTTTATTGTCATAGCTTTAAACTTTCTTCCTTCTTAAACTATCATTTTTCCTTTAGATATACTGTAAATTCCACCAAATATTAATCACCATTTTTTTCTTTGCTGTTTCTTCTGACTTCAATACCTCCCAGTCTACTGCTCCCTTCATATTGCAAGACATAAACTAACTGAAAACTTCTTGAAAATCTTTCTTTAGTACAGATGTAGACCCTCTTCAAAGGGCTAGGTCGTTAAGAAAATTCAGTTGTTTTTTTTTTTTTTCTTAATTAATTCTTTCCAGTTGTGTTCTAGAGCTTCCCATTATAGCTTGTGAGAGCCACTTACACACACATATCATGAACACTGCGTTTTGTGATGTTACATTAGTAGCTTGATGTCAGTATGGAGAGACAGTACTTATACCATTAATATCACAACACACTAAAAATCTGAGAGTTTTGTTGTTGCTGTTTTTCCCAGCGAATTGATTTAAGAGTACACCACTGATTCGTTACCTTAAGAGATTCTACAAATTTAGGGGGAAAACTACAAACCTTAATTAGATAAATTTTGTTTACATGTATTTAGATTTGACAATTTTGAATAATAAATTGTGTATTTTCTTTTGTTTCAGCCTTGTGTGTGAAGATAACAAATGCTGACAAACATGAAAACATAAAATAATGTAAAAATGTTATTCATTATTCACACAATCAAATAAATCTAAATGACCTTTAAATAATTGAACTTTCATGATACTTTAAATAGGTTTGTATTATTTAAACTTCTGAAGGTTTATAATTCAAAACTATGCCATGGGATAGTCTTATATTTTTATTTGAAATATAAATTTCAATAAAATATACAGTATGTGTTATACATATACATATATACATATGTACAGTATGTGTTTTATATATATACATATATTTCTGTCATATACATATATTTCTTTAATCTCTCTTCAATACTTCAAATAATATAATGCAAACAAATATATGTTTTTGTTAGGTGCCGTCGAGTCAGTTCCAACTCATAGCGACCCTATGCACAACAGAACGAAACACTGCCTGGTCCTGCACCGTCCTTAAAATCGTTGTTATGCTTGAGCTCATTGTTGCAGCCACTGTGTCAATCCACCTCGTTAAGGGTCTTCCTCATTTCCGCTGACCCTGTACTCTGCTAAGCATGATGTCCTTCTCCAGGGACTGATCCCTCCTGATAACATGTCCAAAGTATGTAAGATGCAGTCTCGCCATCCTTGCTTCTAAGGAGCATTCTGGTTGTACTTCTTCTAAGACAGATTTGTTCGTTCTTTTGGCAGTCCATGGTATATTCAATATTCTTTGCCAACACCACAATTCAAAGGCATCAACTTTTCTTCGGTCTTCCTTATTCATTGTCCAGCTTTCACATGCATGTGATGCAATTGAAAATACCCTGGCTTGGGTCAGGCGCACCTTAGTCTTCAGGGTGACATCTTTGGTCTTCAACACTTTGAAGAGGTCCTTTGCAGCAGATTTGCCCAGTGCAATGCGTCTTTTGATTTCTTGACTGCTGCTTCCATGGCTGTTGATTGTGGATCCAAGTCAAATGAAATCCTTGACAATTTCAGTCTTTTCTCTGTTTATCGTGATGTGGCTCATTGGTCCACTTGTGAGGATTTTTGTTTTCTTTATATTGAGGTGTAAGCCTTCATACTGAAGGCTGTGGTCTTTGACCTTCATTAGTAAGTGCTTCAAGACCTTTTCACTTTCAGCAAGCAAGGTTGTGTCATCTACATAGCGCAGGTTGTTAATGAGTCTTCCTCTAATCCTGGTGCCCTGTTCTTCTTCATGTAGTCCAGCTTCTCGTATTATTTGTTCAGCATACAAGTTAAATAGATATGATGAAAGAATACAAACCTGATGCACACCCTTCCTGACTTTAAACCAATCACTATCCCCTTGTTCTGTCCCCAGAACTGCCTCTTGATCTATGTAAAGGTTCCTCATGAGCACAATTAAGTGTTCTGGAATTCCCATTCTTCTCAGTGTTATCCATAGTTTGTTATGATCCACACAGTCAAATGCTTTTGCATAATCGGTAAAACACAGGTAAACATCCTTCTGGTATTCTCTGCTTTCAGCCAGGATCCATCTGACATCAGCAATGATATCCCTGGTTCCACGTCCTCTTCTGAAACCAGCCTGAATTTCTGGCAGTTCCCTGTCCATATACTGCTGCTGCCATTTTTGAATGATCTTCAGCAGAATTTTGCTTGTGTGTGATATTAATGACATTGTTCTATAATTTCCACATTAGGTTGGATCACCTTTCTTGGGAATAGGCATAAATATGGATCTCTTCCAGTCAGTTGGCCAGGAAGCTGTCTTCCATATTTCTTGGCATAGACACGTGAGCACCTCCAACACTGCATCTGCTTGTTGAAACACCTCATTTGATATTCCATCAATTCCTGGAGCCTTGTTTTTCGCCAATGTCTTCAGAGCAGCTTGGACTTCTTCCTTCAGTACTATTGGTTCCTGATCATATGCCACCTCTTGAAATGGTTGAATATCGACTAATTCTTTTTGGTATAATGACTCTGTGTATTCCTTCCATCTTCTTTTGATGCTTCCTGCATCATTTAATTTTTTTTATCCACAGAATTCTTTCACTATTGCAACTCGAGGCTTGAATTTTTTCTTCTGTTCTTTCAGCTTGAGAAACGCCGAGTGTGTTCTTCCCTTTTGGTTTTCCATTTCCAGCTCTTTGCACATGTCATTATAATACTTGATTTTGTCTTCTCGAGAGGCCCTTTGAAATCTTCTGTTCAATTCTTTTACTTCTTCAATTCCTCCTTTTGTTTTAGTTGCTTGACACTCAAGAGCAAGTTTCAGAGTCTCCTCTAACATCCACCTTGGTTTTTTTCTTTCTTTCCTGTCTTTTCATTGACCTCTTGCTTTCTTCATGGATGATGTCCTTGATGTCATTCCACAACTTGTCTGGTCTGTGGTCACTAATGTTCAATGCATCAAATCTATTCTTCAAATGGTCTCTAAATTCAGGTGGGATATACTCAAGGTCATATTTTTGCTCTCGTGGACTTGCTCTGATTTTTTTCAGTTTCAGCTTGCATATGAGCAATTGATGGTCTGTTCCACAGTCGGCCCCTGGCCTTGTTCTGACTGATGATATTGAACTTTTCCAACATCTCTTTCCGCAAATGTAGTCAACTTGATTTCTGTATGTTCCACCTGGAGAGGTCCATGTGTATCATCGCCATTCATGTTGGTGAAAGAAGGTTTTTGCAATGAAAAAGTCGTTGGTGTTGCAAAATTCTATCATTCGATCTCCGACATTGTTTCTATCACCAAGGCCATATTTTCCAACTACTGATGCGTCCTTTCTGTTTCCACCTTTTGCATTCCAATCACCAGTAATTATCGATGCACCTTGGTTGCATGTTCAATCAATTTCAGACTACAGCAGCTGACAAAAATCTCCTATTTCTTCATCTTTGGCCCTAGGGGTTGGTGCGTAAATTTGAATAATAGTCGTATTAACTGGTCTTCTTTGTGGGTGTATGGATATTATCCTATCGCTGACAGCATTGTACTTCAGGATACATCTTGAAAGGTTCTTTTTGATGATGCATGCAACACCATTCTTCTTCAAGTTGTCATTCCCAGCATAGCAGAGTATGATTGTCCAATTGAAAATGGCCAGTACCAGTCCATTTCAGCTCACTAATGCCTAGGATATCGATGTTTATGCATTCCATTTCATTTTTGACGATTTCTAATTTTCTCAGGTTCATACTTCGTACATTCCAGGTTCCAGTTACTAACGGATGTTTGCAATTGTTTTCTCTCATTTTGAGTCGTGACACATCAGGAAATGAAGGTCCCGAAAGCTTTACTCCATTCACGTCATTAAGGTTGACTCTACGTTGAGGAGGCAGCTCTTTCCCGGTCATCTTTTGAGTGCCTTCCAACCTGGGGGGCTCATCTTCCAGCACTATATCAGACAGTGTTCCGCTGCTATTCATAAGGTTTTCACTGGCTAATGCTTTTCAGAAGTGGACTACCGGGTCCTTCTTCCTAGTCTGTCTTAGTCTGGAAGCTCAGCTGAAACCTGTCCTCCATGGGTGACGCTGCTGATATCTGAATACCGGTGGCATAGCTTCCAGCATCACAGCAAAACACAAGCCCCCACAGTACGATAAACTGACAGACACGTGTGGGACAGGCTGAGGAGACTGAAGAATCCCAAGATCAGCAGGTAAGCTGATAGGTCAAGTTCCAAGAACTGGAGGTCAGACGAACAGGAGCCAGCTGCAGAATCCAGAGTGAGCCAAACAAATATACACCTCTTTATATTTACAAATTCTTCCAATTAATATTGTCAGTAATAATTTAAATTGTGGAAGTTCCTCCATTTTCATTTTTTATTCTTTGAAAATGTATCAGGAAATGTAAATTTATTTGGCTTTAAGAAAATAATAAAAATAGAGGCTCAAGTGACTGGAAAAGCCAGAGATAGGGCAAATTCAGACCTGCCTTGTTAGAAGGACTAAACGGATGTCGCTAAGATCCTATTTTCTCTACGTTTTGAGCCCCTTTATGTTGGCTCCAGGCTCAAATTGGTTATTGCCACCTATGAACTTCCCTAATATCCTCACAGTTTTCCAGATGAAACTATAACTTCCAAACAATAGAGAAAAACTTCTAGGTATAGAACTCTGTGACCCAGACTCAAACTGAGTCATATAATCAAGTCCTTAGTTACTCATTCTGTCTACAACAATAAGATACACTGATAATGAGACCAATAAGGACAGATTTTGGAGCTGAGATGTCAACACACATACAGTCTCGATCATTGTTTCCAAAAGAATATGTAGGCAACTTCTTTTCCTTCTTCCTTATTTAATTAAACAGAATAAAAACAAATAGATGGTTGGTGTTAAAGTGAGAATTCCCACTACATCTCATGTTAGTAATTAAAATTTAGTGAATTCCTTTAAAATTACATAAAGAGGATAAAATGCATAAGAGATTAAGTTCGAAGATATTTGCCAAGTATTTTTCATGAATACTTTTCATCTTAGGTAAAGGTACTTAATATATGTAATGCAGAACAAAGTATCATGTGTTATTTCCTAAGAAGCAAATGCGTATTTTACAAAATAAAGAATATGAATTATTACATAATACCAGTATGGAGCTATTCATTGGAGAAAGAATGCATTATTATGCCTATAACAGATAAAGGAACTTTCTTTCATAACGTCAATGGCTTTGGAAGGAGACCAAAATTATGACGGATCTAGAAATGGATATTTGAACCTCTGACCCTATAGTGTTTCAATTCACTACATAGACTTCCTGCCCAGAAATGTTTAAAGTAGGAGATACTGATCAGAAAAGTTAGCTTGTATATGTATTTGTGCTCTTTGAAGTTTAAAATAAATGGAGCAACAGAGAGATTAGCTGTCCCATAGAATAAGGTACTTTAAAATTAGGCACATTGGAGGACGATGTTTCTAAATCTCAGACTTGCAAAATAGGATTAGCCAATACGCAGTCTTTAAATTAAAAAAAAAAAAATTAAATTACTAATGAAAAAAAATGTCCTTTCCAAGATCAAAGAAAAAGGAAAGTTTCTCCCATAAGATCAGTGAAAATTACTTTTAAAAACAGGAACTAACACTAATTTTTAAACCTTTTCCTCATCCAGAATATCATGTCAATTAATATAAAATTATCTATTTGGCTCTATAGAAGAGTCTCTTGGCTCTGCATCAGTTTAAACGTGGTCTTAGCCAGTAAAACACATTTCCTTATTTGGAAGTATTTTAACTTAGCAGATTTTTTTTTTTTTTTTGCAAAAGGATATCCTTTTCTGCTTGTATGGCTGCTTCCTAACAAGTATGGTTTCTCATTGCTGAGTCCCTATAAAGTATGGCTTAATTTTCTATTTTGTGCTCCTTATGAAAAAAGTCCTTGTTGGTCGTTACAGTAAAATATTTTTGCAAAAATGGCTGGTGACTAATTGAAACCGGCTGTTTTTAATTAGTCTGAAAGAGTGCAGGAAGGTTTAAAAGACTGCTGTGAAAGATCTCTTTATTCTATAATCTAGAAAATGCAAGTTTAATGAAGCACAGAGTTAATTTATTCTAAAAAAAAATTCTGATTTTTTTTTATTTCTTATATCTTGCTTTTGAAGGTAATGCAGTAAATGGTAAATAAATAAAATAAATAAATGATAAAGTTGATAATTTAATAAGAACACATCAATTGTACCAGGAGACTATGATCCCACTCATTCAAAAGAAGGAAGCCACAATTATGGGAAGATTGGTTCAACACACAGGTGCAGTTCCGTCCTCATTCGATGGTTCTTAAACGGAATTAGTTTGTTGCCTCTAAAAAAAAGAGAAAAATACTAAAAAAAAAAAAAAAAAACATTGCCATGGAGTCAATTCCGACTTACATCAACTCTGCAGGACAGAGTAGAACTGCCCCATAGGGTTTCCAAGGAGCCACTGGTGGATTCGATCAACCAAACCTTTAGCCACTGTGCCACCAGGGCTCCAAAAAGACTAATGGTGCTCCTGTTTTCCTCATTAACTCTTTCTTCATTCTAATACGTTTCAACTTTAACACATCTTTAGAAATACGCTATCATTGGTGTACTTCTCTTTTTCTTTTCAGAATTGTAGACAAAGGCATATTCTCAAAATAAAATAACATACCATATATGCATCTGCCTAATCCACGGCTTATTTTTTTTAATAATATTTTATTTTGTTTTCAGTGAAAATTTACATAGTTGATAATGTTCCCATTCAACAATCTTTATACAAACCATTCAGTGACATTGACTGCATTCATCATAATGAGTGAACATTTTCATTGTTTCTGTTCTTGCTGTTCCATTTCCCATAATCTAGTTTCCCTGCCCCCTTACGTTCTCATCTTTCTTCTTCTTCTTCTTTTTTTAAGCAGTTGTTGTCTGTCTGGTCTCATACAGACAATTTTTTAAGGGAGCAGAGAACTCATGGCTGATATTCCTTATTTTCTGAGCAATCTGTTATTTAGCAAAAAAGTGACCTCACGAGAGAGTTTCAGTTCAAGGTCTTCTTAAAATGCAAATGTAAATAATGAGTTGATGTGTTTGTTATAAATATCTTTTGTTTAGATGGTTAATTTTCCTCAGTTGAAAATAACCAAATGGGCTTAAGCATTTTATTGAAAATTACAGGAACTTCTCTCTAGACCTGGAGGCAGGATGTGGCTCAATCAGAGGCTGGAGTGATGAACTGGAAAGTCAGAAGGAATTCATTTTCTCTCTATTCCCGCCTTCTCTCTTTTCCTATGAAAATCAGCCCTTCAAACATAGACAAGTTCCAACGTGTTAAGACTTTATGATAAAAAGCAGAGCTATAACTGAGATAGACAGTGTGAAGATTTGACCTAAATATAAGGCAATTACTGATAGGAATATTTATCAGTCCATCATAAACATTAACATATAAAACAATACATTATTTCTTATTTACAAGAAAAATTTATTGCAAGACAATTATTTTTTTATATTTGTGTAAGTAATATGCTTTTATATTTTATGCAATGAAAAAAGTATGATGTCTAAAAGTTTTACTTTCATTTCCATAATCAACCCTCTTTCTTAATGTCTGATAGTCAGAAAGTAGATCAACTGACTGAATTAGACAGAATATTTTTGAATGAGTGTGTATTTACTAAGGCATTAGGGTCGCTATAAGTCGGAATGAACTTAATGGCAAAGGGTTATTTATTTATTTATTTTTAAATCATAACTTGAACATCCTTCCTCATCTATTATCTCTAAATACACAAGCAACACCACCAAAGATAATGGCATTCTGCTGTATCTTGGGGGAAATGAAAGTAAGAAATTTTGCTTGGGGGCCACACTGTAAAGTACAACTGAAAATGAGCACATTTTTTTGTGTAGTAAGATTAGTATACTTTCTGTAATATGCAATATATTAGAAAACTTCTCTATTATAGTAGTCATGAAACATAAGACAGAAAAGAAACTGTTCAAGTGTGAGCAATTAGCACTTTCATTTGGATACATTGTAGTATCTTTTTTCCCATTAGGAGAGTTAAAGCTAAGACATTATCATGAGTGCCACTAATTTGTCAAGCTTTCCTGAGAAAGTTAATGATCTGAAGTGTAAATTTTCTAAAAATATGGCAAAAACAAATAACAAGTCAGGCATTTTATTCATTCATGCATATCACTTAAAAGAATAGAGGAAATGAGTTTGTTACAGTGTAGTACCAGGTTAGCAAAAATGTCCTTTCCTGATTTACTTATATTTTAAATGTTGCTATTTTTTCTTATAAAATTTTTGCCTTTCTTAGGTATTGAAAAGTCCCTAAATTTATAACTGAAGCTGTAAATGTTTTAAACCAATTTCTGTTCCAATTAGAAAGCTACAAATATTTCCTTTTGTCTTCTATGAAAATATTTATCATCAGAAGGTAAAGAATGTATGGTATATCTAGAGTGGAAGATCTTTCTGGTAAGTGAGAATTAGAAAACCAAGAACCGTAGTGAATGTACCATATCAATTTTAATAAAGGCAAAGTTTAGCTTAAACTCTGGTTCAAGATCTCGTCTGGCGTCCTTGCAGACCTACAACGATTATCAAATTTTGTTGCTGTTGTTAGGTGCCGTAGAGTTGGTTCTAACTCAAAGCAACCCTATGTATGAAACATGAAATGTTGCCTAGTCCTACACCATTCTCACGATCTTTGCTATGTTTGAGCCCATTGTTGAAGCCACTGTGTCAGTCTAGCTCCTTGAGGGTCTTCCTCCTTTTTGCTGACCCTTTATTTATCAAGAGACTGGTTTCTCCTGATAATACGTCTAAAGAACTTGAGACAAAACCTCACCATCCTTGCTTCTAAGGAACATTCTTCCTGTGCTTATTTCAAGACAGATTTGTTCGCTGCCAGCACTAGAATTCCAATGCATTAATTCTTCTTTTGTCTTCCTTATTCATTGTTCTGCTTTCACATCCATATGAGGCGATTGAAAATACCACAGCTTGGGATGGAGACACCTTAGTCATCAACGTGACATCTTTGGTTTTTAATACTTTAAATAGGACTTTTGCAGCAGGTTTGCCCAATGCAATATGTCCTTTGGTTTCTTGACTGCTGCTTCCATGGGTGTTGATTGTGGCTCCAAGTAAAAGGCAACCCTTGAAAACTTCAATATTTTCTCCATTTATCATGCTATAGTTTAGTGGTTCAGTTGTGAAGATTTTTGTTTTCTTTATGTTGAGATATAATCCATACTGAAGGCTGTGGTCTTTGATCCTCATCAGTTAGTGCTTCAAGTTCTCTTCACTTTCAGCAAGCAAGGTTGTGTCATCTGCATATCACAAGTCGTTAATGAGTCTTTCTCCTATCCTGATGCCAAGTTCTTCTTCATATAGTCCAGCTTCTTGGATAATTTGCTCAGTCTACAAATTGAATAAGTATGGTGAAAGGATACAACCCTGATGCACAACTTTTCCGATTTTAAACAATGTGGTGTTCCCTTTTTCTGTTTGAACAACTGCATGTTGGTCTATGCACAGGTTTCACATGACCATAATTTAGTGTTCTGGAATTCCTGTTCTTTGCAATGTTATCCATAATCTGATGTGACTGATACACAGAGTCGAATGCCTTTGCATAGTTGGTAAAACACAGGTAAACATCTTTCTGGTAGTCTCTGTTTTCAGCCATGATCGATCTGACATCAGCAATGACATCCCTGGTTCCACATTCCCTTCTGAATCTGGCTTGAATTTCTGGCAGTTCCCTGTTCATGTACTGTTGCAACCATTTTAGAATTATCTTCACAAAATTTTACTTGTATGTGATATTAACAGTATTGATGAATAATTTCTGTATTCCACTGAATCACCTTTCTTTCAATAGGCACATATATGGATCTCTTCCAGTTGGTTGGCCAAGTAGCTGTCTCCCAAATTTCTTGTCATAGACAAATGAGGGCTTCCAGCAATTATCAAATAATCATCTTTATTATTGGGCCATACAACTGTGCAATAAGTTCCATAGTATAGAGAATTTTGTAAAAGCTAAAGTGGAAAATATGGTAGGATCTCTGATCAACCATAGCTAATTGAAAACAACTAACTACTTGTCACAGAGAGGACACCTTTCTGAATGAGTCTGCAAAAGCTAGGCTCTGCATGCTCTGCTCCTTCCTTGGAGACAAGAGCAGGAAGGTGAGCCCAAGGTACCTAGGTAGAAAGGTGGCTGAAGAAGGGAAGAGAGACTGTGCAATGCATTAGCAGTTGTAATTAACACAATGTTCCCATACACCAAATATGAAAATCAATGACTATCCAGGAATTTTATTAATCCAAACAGCTATACTCTAAGGCAGCAGTGAGTAAGGGCTAGAGGAAGTTGCAAATCTCTCCCTACCCCTTGCATGGTGACAGAATGCTAGTAGATCCTACATCTTTGGGTGAAAACAAGGAGAGTTCTACTTTATACATATTTTAAAATCAAATAATCTTTTTTTTTTACAATTTACCTGGTTTTCATAAGTACAATCCTACACCTCCCCATGTCTTAATTATTATGACATGATATTTAATACAGAAAGATGAAACATTATCTTAAATATCATCCACAACAACATACTTAGGAAAGAAAATATTTTTTTTTTAAATGTAAGAGAATAAATATACATCAACATTATATTCAGGAGCTGTATATTCTAATTCATTAGATTTTTGGGACATGGATAAAATATAAAACCAAGGCATATGAATCCGTACAGCTCTGTTGGCCATAATATGCCCTGTATATACCAGAATGATTGAAGAATTAAATATTGTTCAGATTTTGTTTCAAATTTACTGGGACAGTTTGCCCTTAACCCTGATGTCCTTTGTGTAGCACCTGTGCACCCGGCATTTTGTAGTGTGATCTATATTTCTCTAATCCTGCCTGAGTCAATATTGCCAGTAGTTATTGTAGAGAATGCGGTTTACTGGCACTCAACGTTCATTGAAAAATCTTTTCTGTGTTATTTCTTACTATAATCTATAATCTACAGGCTGAAAAGCTAAATAGCTGCATTTTCAGAATCACGGCCTGGTACAATTCTGGATGTGATTTAAATTCCCTCAATCAGATGAGCTTAGGTTGAATCTAGAAGGCAGAAGTGAGGTAAAAGACTGGCTTATTTTGATGTAGCTGTGTCAGCTGACAAGCGGAATCATGACGAGTGCATTTGCTAGTGCAGACCAGCAGAGAGGGTGTGCTGCTGTAGCCAGCCTGGGGCACTAGCTGACCTTGGCATGTGGTGATGTACTTTAAGGTATCCTGTTATAACTTATTGCTAAATGACACAAAAGGCTGGCAAAAGGCTTCCAGCTTTCAATCAACACAAGATAAGGTGCTCCAGTAGGTCTAGGCTGCAGGGCAAAAAGTCTTACAACTTTGCTTTATGACCTACTGGAATTATCTTTTGGTAGATCAAGATAATATATGAGGAATGAGTCAAGCCCCGATAAGAGAAAAAACTATGTTGGTGCCTAAAAATTTGGAGCAAATCCACGCACACCTCAGGAAATAAACATTCTTGTAGAAATATATTTTGACTTGCTGTGGAGGAACCCTCAAAGAGGTTGTCTGAAATTGGGACATTAATTACTGAAATGCTTTTACTAGGGGACTGAGCAACATTCCATCACAGTGGACATTTTAGACAGCTTCCTGGGTATTTTGGATTTTTTATGAAGGGATAACCTTTTATTATAGAAGAATTAATAAACTAATTTCCATTAACAAATGTAGAAGGAATAACATAAGTGGAAATTGACCATTAAAATAACAAATTAATGACTTCTGTTGGCAAAATCCACTAATAAAAAAAATGCTAAAATTGGTGACTGAAAGATTAAGGAAAGAGGGTATTTGCATATTGTAAAGTATCTTCTTTAAACTATTTATTAATTACAAGGAAAAGATAGTAATTTCCATTGGAGAAACCTCCTAGATAGCTTAACAAACATCCAAGATTAACATCATCAGTAATAATGCATATCAACGTCAGATACTGCCTGAGATGACACACTGAAAAGGGCATATCATCTCTGTGATAGTCATTGTAATAATGCAGAATTGCAATCCAATTGTGAGGAAACAATGATAAGTAGTTACTGATTCAGTTCTGAAACATGATGACTCCATGTGCATTAGAGTGAAATTGTGCTCCACAGGGTTTTCAATGGCTGACTGCTTAGAAGTAGAGCACCAAGCCTTTCCTTAGTGGCATATCAGGGTGGACTCAAACCTCCAACCTTTCACTTAGCAGGTAAAGAAGTTAACTGTTTGTACTAGCCAGGGACTCTTTGAAAACAATCAAACCAAACTGAAGAATTTTTTTTCAAAATAACTGGCCAATACTCTTTTAAATATATCCAGGTCATAAAAGACAAGAAAAGTCTGAGGCACTGTCACAGATTGGGAGAGACTAGGCGATTTGGATAGGCTACTGGAACAAAAAGTAGGAAATTAGTATGCGGGGTGGCGGGGGGGAGCTAGTGAAAGGCAAATAAAGTATACAGTTTAGTTAATAGGATTTCACCAATATTAATTTCTTACCTTGATAATTATTCTAAGATGGTGTAAGACATTAATGGTAGGGGAAATGAGATAAGAGTTGTACAGAAAGCCTGTTCTATCTTTGCAAATCCTCTGTCTAAGACTAAATTTAACACAAAATAAAAAAGTTAAAATTTCAGTTAAGAAAATCTTATTTCAAAGCGTGGTTGAGAATAATGATTTAGAATATATTTTGTGGCACAGTGGTTAAGAGCTGGGTGCTAATCAAAGTGTCGGCAGTTCAAATCCAATAGGCACTCCTTCGAAACCCTCTGGGGCAGTTCTACTCTGTCCTATAGGGTCTCTATGAGTCAGAATCGACTCGATGGCAATGGGTTTCGTTGGTATGTGAAGATTTTAATCCAAAATTATGTCTAGTCATTATACTGTCTTAATTGTTTTGTGATAAATAGTTAAGAAGTAGTGCTTAGCTAGCACTATTACCCTTATCTAGAGGAGTCCCTGGGTAGTATAAATGGCTAAATGCTTGACTACTAGACAAAAGTTAGGCAGTTTGAACACACCCAGAAGAGCCTTGGAAGACAGGCCTGGTGATCAACTTCCAAAAGTTCACAGCCTTGAAAACCCAAGGAGCAGTTCTACTTTGCATACATAGG